>NC_090906.1:4343837-4643837 GCF_040956055.1 Brachionichthys hirsutus | reverse complement strand
AAAGAAGCCACACGTCCAAACAGGAGGGAATAAAGACATGCTTCAGGATCTGCCCCAATCGTGTGTAAAACATCTTCTTTTAGGCCTTATGCCAGCTAAACTCTAAGGTACTAACTCTACCTGTGCTATGACAGGCGGCCCCTAACCCAAACCACCCAGCACCTGTTCACTTCCTGTCTGCGTGTGAATGCCCACCGGTCACTGTTTCAGACATGACGAGCAACGCAGACGATCCTTTGCCGAGGTCTCAAACCAGCCGACGAATCCGTTCTCCCTGCAGAAGTAGTCCAGTTTAGGCTGCTGGGAAGCAAACTGGTCTGATTTATAGGCCAGGAGTACAGTCGGAACTGGTCGCCCATGGTTACGGGACACCTCAGGAGAGAAGATATACACGTATCTATCTAACATGTCTAATATTTTATATTGTCCAAATAAAGGATGCCAATAAGGCACATTTCACGGATCAAAGAAGCACAGGCTGCTGGTGGTGCGTTAAAGTACTCCTCGTAAAATGTGCTTTCAGAATTAACTGGCCCTAAAACACTTTCTCGGACGCCAAGTCGACATACGCTGTACACAAGTGTAAATGTCGCAGTGCGAGTGAGGGCCTACTTTGTAAAAGTACTAGTCATGTACTTGATATATATTATATTTAACATGTACAATTGTACAGTTTGCACAGATTGTGATTTATAAGGTTATTAGTTTGTTTAGCTGCCAGACAGGCTTAATGTAATATTTAAAATAAGAACCTGAACCGAACAGAATAACAGAAAACTATTATTGTTATTGTCTTTTATTGGATTTAAGTCATATTCCTCTTTTATTTTATTCATTATAGCTGTATTTTTCCCCGCCACACAATATGTTTGATCTTTTATATTTGTTTATTACGAAGCCATTTTATCATCTTTTGATAATTGGTTCACACCTAAATTATTATTGTTGATGTTATCAGCATTTATCTTCTTCATCACTGAATCGGCGACACAGATCTGATCGATTGCATCTCGATCTCGTTAATACCACACAGTGGGCCCACGTGATCCCAGTATTCCTACGCCCTGTGAAGGCAGCGGGAGCAGCCTGAGGATTGCTGTTGCGCCGCTGTGTGAGCACTTACGGTAATGTTGCTGATGAGGGAGATGTGTGTGGGATGATGATGATGATGATGATGATGCTGTGTCCTGCTGCCATTTCCTCTGCAGACTCTCGGCGGTCCGGCTCGGATTAGCCGCAGCCCGGACCGTTTTTACAGTCTGCTCAGCCAACGGGGCGGAGACGCAGAGGATGGAGGAGCGGCCCGGTTACGGTGATGGACCCTCACGTGGGTGCAGCTCATTTCTCTACGCCGTAACGGCCACCGCTACTCCGGAGGATCGTTTCTAGGAGGTAGGGCCATCAATACGGGGTTTGCTTTTTGCCGCCGTCCATCTTTAAGGTTGATTAATTATTGAGCCACTTATTTATTTCTTCTAATTATTAATACATGAATTAAACAGCTGGGTTACTCTGAACTTCAATGTAACCCAATCATGTGTTACAACAACCTGCCTGCGCTGTGTGTGTCGGATGGGGGGGGGGGGTTTACAGAGTCGGATAGGAGTGGCCTCCCCCCTCCCTCATGTAGATCTCATGGGCACTGCTGGGACGATCCGTCTCTCCTCACGTTGGCTGCTGTAATCCAGGAATTATCCAGGGGTTCTGCGGATTAAAAGCATGTTTGCATTAATCCCATTTAAACACGTCCTCTGTCTCCTTTAGACTCATTCCCCTCCTATAAATAGATTCATCTGAATGAACCTGAATGAACTCAAATGAACCTACGGGGGGGGGGGGGGGGGGGGGGCAAAGTCTGGGTGAGATCGGGCCACATGACTGAATAAATGGGGCTTGACCTCTCGCCCAGAACAAGCATGTCTTAATTTTCCAATTTTCTGACCCTCTTTTCAGCATTTTTATCAATCGAAAACTCAAGACATTCTTGAGATATTCATTCATTGAATATGAAGTAACATAAAACTCACAGGCCGCATTAACTTTAAACTTTCATATCCTCCTGCGGGTTGTAGATTCCATGTTTGTCACCTTATATGTTGTTTTCTGTAGTTTCTTTATGCGCACCAGTTGATATCTTTTTTTTTAAATCAGTTCTATTAACAAATGAAACGGATTAATTTATACTAAAGGAAGTCTTAAAATCTAGGTATAACATGTCGGTTGTTTTTTAAGTACCGTAACGTGTTTTGTGTTTTTGGATCGTTATGGCCTCGTATGAAGGATTTTGACCGTTTTTCCTGCGTCCAGATTTCACGTCGGTGAGACATGGAGACGATATGGCTTTATCAGTTCCGTCTGATCGTCATCGGAGACTCCACGGTCGGCAAGTCTTGTCTGATCCGGAGGTTCACCGAGGGCCGCTTCGCCCAGGTGTCTGACCCGACCGTGGGGGTGGACTTCTTCTCACGCCTGGTGGAGATTGAACCGGGGAAAAGAATCAAGCTTCAGATCTGGGACACTGCAGGACAAGAGAGGTTCAGGTTAGACAGAGAGATCCATGTCTCTCATGTTCCTGCGTCAGAGCAACTTCATGATCTTTAACTGAGAGCCTCAGATCGTCTGATCTGAGGGTCAGCATGGGTCAGAACTCAGCAGCAGATCAGAGATATGTGCGGGTGCTTTTTAAAACAATAGATTATTTGACAGATCCACATTCCCGGTGAAGACTCTAATCTGGTGATGTAAAACCCGCAGTTAATCCCCTAACAAGTGTGATCGATGCTCCGCCAAGCAGGATTACGGAAGAACCGCTGGATGAGTCTTGATGTATCTTGGTCTAACTTAGATTCCATTCAATTTTGAGAGCGTCCGGATACAAAAAAAAAAGAAGAAAACAATTCAGATTTTCCGATTTACTTATAATGGAGGCTTTTCCCCAAATAATAATAATGTCTTGTAAAAATATACATTAAACTCACACACCAAACATCACAGTCATAAAAGGGTCCGATATGAACTATCATGTAAAATGTCTTCTGGACCTGATCCAGATTGAGGTCAGGATAAAATATTAAATTCTAACATTGAAAACTCCATTTATGGATTCAAAAAGCAGTTAAAAATACACATTAACTCTGATTCACTTTCACTTTTCATGGTCGTTGTGTAAAGATACCAAGAACGATTTATAACCTTTTGATGATGATCCAGATCACCATGTGGACGGTGTAATTAACTCAAACTACACTCTCTCCGAATCCTTTTCTAGTTCCTGATCATTATTTATTTTCATTCCGTTTCCTCCAGTTAGATCACCTGAGTTTTTTTCCATAGAAAACCATCCCTCTGTCTCTCCAGGTCCATCACGAGAGCTTACTACCGTAATTCAGTGGGGGGGCTCCTGCTCTTCGACATCACAAACCGCCGTTCCTTCCAGAATGTGCGCAGCTGGCTGGAGGAGGCCCGGAGTCACGTCCAACCACACGCCATCATCTTCCTGCTGGTCGGTCACAAGTGCGACCTGGAGGACCGGCGCCAAGTGACCCGGAAGGAGGCAGAGAAGCTGGCGGGGGCCTTCGGGATGTGCTACGTGGAGACGTCAGCACGGGACGCCATCAACGTGGAGAAGGTGCGGACGAGATCTATTCTCTCTGTTAGTTGCTCCGTTGCTGTAGATTCCTAAACCGTGGTTCCGTGTTCAGTTAAAATGCAGAATAAAATGTCCCCAATGCCTTTGACCAATGACAACTGACTACAAACCATTTGGGGGGGGGGGGTTGATTATGTCCCACTTTAACGTGAAGTCCTTCCCTCCAAGGCGTTTGTGGACCTGACGAGAGACGTCTTCCAGCTGGTGCAGAGCGGGGACATCAAAATCCAGGACGACTGGGAGGGTGTGAAGAGCGGCTTCGTTCCCAACACCGTCCATTCCTCCGAGGAGGTCGCTAGGGGCAACCGGCAGTGCTTGTGCTGAGCGTCCGTCCGTTGCAGGTCCTCGGGAGCCACCGTATTTTCCTTCCTTCCCCGGTTCACACTTTGCATCCATGTCTGAAGACATGTGCGTTACACGTCCAGGTCCCCGATAGCGTCTCCAAATTGAGGACACAGAAGCACAAGGAGCACCCTGAGCTCGCCACTGGTCTGTCTGCAGACGCCTGTGTTCATTCAGCGATAGCGAGACGGCGCTCCTTCCTTTCAACATGTGATGCTCGGAACAGAGAGGCGAGAGTAAAGAGCTTCACTTAAGTGGCTTAACTCCAAACGAGTGTTTGATCGAACCAAAGTTTCAGACCGCGGCCTGCAGCAGGAAGAGATTGTTTAACGGGGCACTTAAACTCAAAATGTCACATAGCAGGGGGGTGTCTAATATATATAAACAAGTACCTGGTTCACATTTGTGTCGTTTTACTCGACTGGTCAGGAAAGTAAAGATATTAAAAGGTCTTTTATGTGGAACCCAATAACGCTCAATGTTCAATGGAGGAAATGTCTGTGAAACCCTTAAAAGCAAATAAATTGGGATTATTCAAATGTGAGCGCAAAGACTCGAGGTCTTTATTGGTGCCATCGATGCCTCCCAGCGCTTAGAAACAACGAGCGAGTCGTTCGGTTTGAACTGTGCAGCGTTTTTCTAGTGCCTTTTGGAGGAAAAGCCCAAAACACAAGCGCTTCCAATTCCTGTGCATCGATAAAAATGGTTTTAACCATCGGTGTCACATTACACAACCCGTGTTATTCCAACGGATACTTGAGGAAGTTGACTGTTCAATGTTGTGACTCAAAACATGAACAACTAGAAAATTATTTAGAAACTACAAATCCAGAATCTCTTCTGGATCATTACCAAAATTGTATCAAATGTTCCTGGTAAGATTCCATGCGCCCTTGTTTTTTGACAGATTGGTGTAATACATTGTGTGACCACTAGGGGACAGCCGTAATTTGTGGAAGGGGAGAGATTGGACTATTGGATTTTTTTTTTTCACACCACTACACTTAAGTATTTCCACTCCTTCACATTTATTAGTTTAATTAAAAAACGAAGATTTTTGCCTTCAACCGACATAAAATACTTTGTTATCGTAACTACAGAACAGTTTATTAACTGATAGCCATGAAATGGATCGTTGGAATAAGCTGTTTTTCTTTTAAATAGTTTCAATTGTATTTTTTTTACTTCTACTTTACATAGATTTTTATGATTAAACAGTACTTGCAGGTTTCAAATAATTATTTTCAGCGTGGTTTTGTTAGATGCAAGATTCTGGACTTTGTTAAAATTATGGCCCGGTCGCACTCAAAACCTTAAAATCGGTGACAAAATTACCGAATGGAAATAAATGATAGAAGTTACACACGTTTCTTTTGCTTTGACTAAATCACCAATATGAAGAGTCACAGGTGTGTCGTCACGTTACTTCAACTGCATAAAGGCCAGACTGAGAAAATACAGAAAAATCTTTGCATCTTCCAGTGATTTTTATAAAAAACAAACAAAACAAAAACAAGCAGCTCCTTTTATACATGACCGCGATATGTACAGGATATAAAATGGAAAGTCCAGAAACAGATGGAGATGTCACCGAGACTTTTGAAAGGCACCAGGGGCTGATGGGATGGAAGCCGAATCACCGAAGAATTCCTCTTGGGATTTATCAAGAGCAAGAAAATGAATCTCCAGTGAAGCCTTGAGCCTCAGATTGTGTCTGATTTCTGACACGCTGGAGTTTTGTTCGGCCCCCGTGCCTTTCTCAGGCAGATGGGTAGTTCTTCAGGCAACGGATATTTCATTTATAAACATGAGGTGCATCTGAATCTGCACACTTCACCTGTTTAGGGAGATAAATAAATTTCTGACACGTCTGGAGTATGTTGGGGAGCATCTTTTTTTTTTGTCTCTTTCTTTAGCATCGACAGAAATGCTCCGATCCTTCCACCTGAACCATTTCATGTAGAAAAAAGAAAAGGAATGAGGATTGGTATAATCTGGATTTCAGCAGCATCTGGGTGTCAAATTAAAGTATAATTTAACAAAAAACATCTCTATCAAATTATATGTCAGGTCATATTAAAGAAAATAAATTTGTATGATTTACAGCATTATATAAAAATATTTAGAAGAGCGTTTTAAACAAATACTGTACATTCTACAGCAATGCACTTAATAAAAGACGACATAACACTTAATAAGTTACATTGACTCCACTGGGGGGAGAACTTTTTACAGAGTTTAAAGACCAACTTTTAGTGGTCATTCTTTAGTTATGGAAAGCTTGGTCTCCAGAGACGCCTTCATTTGGTCAGAACGGATCCATAAAGATAAAATCAGACGGTGCTTAAAAACTGTACATGGAAAGATTAAAATACATCTCATAAACGCACTAAGTGATTAAACCCAAAAAGGCAACACCAAATATATCCAAAAGAACTCTAATATTTAAATATTAACAATCTATCAGAAAGCGTCAGTTAATAAAAAAGAGAATAAAATACAGGAAGTGACGGGCAAGTTTCAGAAGAAACTCGAGGAGATCAGGAGATAGATTCTAGGTGAGCGCCGTTCAGAAAGAGACCCATTAGAACCCGTCACTGTGTATTGGTTGGATTTTTAAAAGGTTTAAAAGGTTCTGCTCCCATGATATTTGGTAACTAAGCAGCCAACGATGTAAAACCCAATCCGGGTGCAGACTTGTGAAGCGTCCCACACTGACAAGTGCAAATAGTCGTGTGGTGCAGCAGGTCGGCGCAAGAGCTGAAACAAAACGCCTGCAAATGCTCTTTCCAGCACAATAAGATAATAGAACACGGATAATTTACCACAAGCAACGGGTCTCCTAGCGTCCTAGCGTGCGTCCTAGCTTGCGGCTGCGTGGACGGCCTGGCCGTCCTCTGGGAGCAGCGGGACACGAAGGCAACCGGGTGTTTAGCGCCCCCATCTGTCACAGTGCAGGCGACACCGACCGACGAGCGGCGAGGCGACGCCCGACCCTGTTTACACACAAACAGATTCAGCAGGCCCAACAAACAAGAATGTAAACGCGAGGAATTGTAACCCTGCTAAAATATCTATAGACAGATTCAAGTCCGGGTAACTGACTTAAACGTCTTACTCTTAAACGCACTGGATTAAATTTAGTTGAGGATGAGCGTGCGCCACACACACGCTCGCAGCAGAATGACAATGGCGGGGGGGGGGCAGAGATGGAACCCATCGGCGTTCCAGCTCGCCGCGACTGAAAGCAGCGCGTCCCGGTTCTGGGGAGACCTTTAGAGGGTGAAACGGGGAGGTGACCGCGTCCAGCCGTCAATCAAAGGACCGGCCAGTTCAGTCAGACTGTCAAATACGGGCGGAGATGTTCTGCAGCCCTCCCCAGGTCTCCACGGGGGGGTGGGGGGTGGGCGCGCTCGCATCAGGGGCCGCCCACTTCGGCGTCGCTGTCGTCGCGAGCGCCCGTGTAAATCGGGGCTTTGCTTTGCAAGGCGGGCTCGTATTTCCGGGGGGAGGACCTCTTTGCGGCTTCGTTGCTGTTCTTAATGCCGTAGAAGAAGTAGATGGCGAAACCTGGGGGGAGGGGGGGGGGGGGCAACAGGAAGTTACTCGGCAGTCACATGAAGGCGTGGCTATAATTTCATCGATCGGTCGACAGTACCGATGATCATCCAGACGGAGAAGCGGATCCACGTGCTCAGGTCCAGCTGCATCATGAGGTAGATGTTGACGAAGACACTGAAGAGGGGCAGCCAGGGGAGGAGGGGCACCTTCAGGGTGGAGAGACAGACGTGTGGCAAGTTCAGTAAGAGGGCTTCGCCTTCTCTCAGCCACCCCCCCCCCCCCCCTCAAAACAACAAGAACAACAACGACGGGTCTGAGAGAGTTACCTTGAAGGTGAGAGCCTCTTTGCTTTCAGGCTGCCTCCAGATGACGACGACGCAGACGCCGCAGAGCAACAGGAAAACGACGACGGCCACCAGGACGCCGGCGTGGCCCGATAGAATCTCCTCCAGCCAGTTGGCCAGGATGATGCAGAGCACGGTGACGAGGACCGCTGGAGGGAGGGGGGGGGGGGGGGGGGAAAGGTACGGTAGATTAAACACACATGGAAACAAATAATCTCCCTTTAGAATGCACAAAGAAAAGCCTCACAGATCACGGCAGTGGTGACGTAGACGATGTTCCCAGAGAGCTTCGTCGGGATATTTCTGGTCGGGCGGAGGAGCATCCTGACCGAGAAGGTCTCTTGGAGCGGCCTCGCCTCGGTCTCCACGCCGTACTCGTCCCCGCTGTCCCCGCCGTCCCCGCCGCCCGCCGCCACCTTCTCCCCTTCCACCAGCTCCACCAGCTTCTCCATCTGGCTGGAAGCATTCAGGGCGCTCGGCTGGTATCTGAAGCGGAGAAAGCGTCCCGATGAGCGCCGTCCGTCTCGTCCTGTACGAGACGTCCTGCGTGGACATCCGGGCCGTTCCTGCGCAGCGGAGAGGCCGCTCACCTGAGGATGAGGACGCAGATGGCCACTAACGAGTACGCCAACAGAGTCCCGATGGACATGAGGTCAACCAGAGCGCCCAAGTCGAACAGGAACGCCATCAGAGCTGTCAGGAGAAATAAAACCCAGTCATGACGTAAAAGACACAAAAGCATGAAAAAAAAAAGAGGCTGCAGCCTCCATCTCACCACCGGAGATGGATCCACGGACCTTACCTGCAACGATGCCAGAAGCTACCGTCGCCAGGGCGGGCGTCTTTGTGCGAGCGTTCATCCTGGACAAGACGCGGAACAGCAGCCCGTCCTCCGCCATGGCGTAGATAACGCGAGGCATGGGGAACATGGAGCCCAGCAGACTGGGAGAGGAACAAATATCTGGATTACACCTAGCCGTGAAAAGGATTCTAACTTCGCGTTGGAGGGAAGCCATCGCCGCCCGTACCTGGTGGACAGAGCGCAGAGCGAGCCGACGGCCACGATGTACCGAGCAGGCGCCCAGCCGACATGCGTGAAGGCCTCGGGCAGAGGGCTCTGGACGTTCAGCTCGTAGTACGGCATCATCATCGTCAGGGCGGCGGACACGCCGAAATACGCAAAGAAGCAAATCAGCAGCGACGCCACGATGCCGATGGGGATGGAGCGCATCGGGTTCTTGGCCTCCTCACCTGAGGACGTTTCAGGAAATGGATGAACAACGACCGAACTCGGCGATCCCTTCCGTAGTTCTGAGGCCGACGGGAAAACAAAAAAGAACTCACTCGTCGTGGCGATGCAGTCAAAGCCCACGAACGCGTAGAAGCAGGTGGCGGCGCCGCTCAGGACGCCAGTGAGTCCAAATGGAGCGAAGCCACCGGCGCCAAACTCCTTCTCAACCCTGAGTGATGGAAGCACAGAAAGACAACGTCAATCAATCAATCAATCAACCAATCAGACGGAAGCGAAGCTCTGCTCGCGTGCACTGACTGCAGAGTCCTGGAGGTGTTGGTCTGGTTGATGAAGGCGACGTAGTCTTCCTCAGTGAGGTTCCAATTGGTCACGTCGCCCTTCACGAAGCCGGAGATGATGACGAAGCCCAGAACCACCAGATTGACGCCCGTGAAGATCTTATTCACCAGGGCTGACTCGCTCACGCCGAACGCCAGAAGACCTGCGGGCAGACGCAGTAGAGAGTGAGAGAGGGAGAGAGAGAGAGAGAGAGAGAGACTATGTAGCTCCAACACTTCCTGCTACGTGGGCGGCCGTGTTCCTAACAAGCCGCAGCACGACAACTGTTCCGTTACGCAACATTAGCACAAAATGGCGGCAGAGATTCAGCGGCGCTGCCAAGCGAAGTCCGTTTCTAAACGCTTTGCGAGCGACGTTCAGCCGAACAACCGTCACCGTTTAATAAAAACAAATCCAAGGTGAAACATCACGGAGCGAGAAGATAAAAAAAACAAACAAAGACGGCCCCTCCCTCCTCTCCCGAGTTCCCGGTTTAACTGACCCGTCAGCAGCAGGATGAGGATGAGGGCGAACAGGTCGGGGTACTCTGCCAGCACCCCCCCCGGCACCTTCATGGCCATCGAGGACTTGAAGAAGCCAGAGATCTTCTGCTCAACCAGGTTGTCAAAGGTGGAGCTCCACGCCCTCGCCACGCTGGCCGTACCTAAAAACAAACAACAACAAAAACGCCGTCGCTAAATCAACAGCAACAGAAACCTCCCGACACTCGGCTCCCGGAAACCAACCTATGACGTAGGAGAGGATGAGGTTCCACCCCGTGATGAAGGCCCAGATCTCTCCCACCGTTACGTAGCTGTAAAGGTACGCAGACCCCGTTTTGGGAACGCGGGCGCCGAACTCGGCGTAGCACAGGCCCGCGAGCATGGAGGACAGCGCGGCGATGAGGAAGCACAGGACGATGGCAGGCCCCGCCTTTTCACGAGCGACCTCGCCGGCGAGGACGTAGACGCCGGCGCCCAGCGTGGAGCCCACGCCCAGGGCGACGAGGTCCAGGGTGGAGAGGCAGCGGGCGAACCGGGACTCCTCGCCGGAGTCATTTAGAGCCCGGCGGCGCAGCAGGCTTTTGCCGAAGCGGGCCAACTTGCTGGCCATATTTATTTAGTGCGTGAACGGAGACGGCTGGACACGGGACACTGGCGGGGACGGCTGGACACGGGACACGTGTGGCCGGGCCGGCTCTGGGTACACGGATATGCAAACAAAGCACTTATTTGTCCCGCTGTGTTGACTCTGGAAGCAGATGCTTCAGGGCACAGGAACAGGAAGGAGCTTCGGTCTTCCAGCTGCAGATCCCAGACCTGTGAGGAAACACAAGAAGAAGAAGAAGCATACGTTTCAGCCCCCCCCCCCCCCTCCCCCCCCCCCATGCGATACACTCAACAACCCCCAGAGTGAACAATCACACTGAACCCGGCGCAGGGTATTGAGTTTATTATCCGATATCACACACAATGTCGGGGGGGGGGGGGGGGGGGTAGGGGTCGGTTTACAAACAAGAACTCCTAGACCAATCAGCTTCCAGGAATTCCTACCTGAACCTTCCACATCTTGAGAGCGCGGCATGAAGGCATCAGATAATCCGGCCCAATCCCGCCGGGTTGAAATGAAAGCCTCGTTTTGCCTTCACAAATAAACCCCATATAAAAAACACAAACGACGCTAACGCGCCCCGCCCGCACGAGGGGTGTTGTTACAGCCGACGGGGAGAAGCCTGGGAACGCCGGGAAGGAAAGATACGGAGAAGGGAGGACGGCGTGAACCAGCAGCTCGATAAGGCGTAACATTCGTACTGGGAGAAACGAGCACGCCCCGTTTATCAATATCCCTCTGATAGGAAACGACACCGAAGGTCCGAGCAACACTTTGAAACGGCTTTGAAATTAATAACTTTATCTCTTCCCGAAGCTGACAAACAGAAAGCCCCCCCCCCCCCCCCCAGTCCGATGGCCGGCCTCGGGTCGGCTTAGCGTTGCTTTCCTCTTCCACGCGCTAAACAGAAATCCAAAGTGGAAAAAGAAAATCACCTGAAAGTATAACTATATAGAATAGTATAGTATAATATACTCCATGGAATAAATACAGCTAAAGAAATACCACCAGTTACACGGCATGTCTGTGGGAAAGGCTGCATGCAAAACGTCAGCTTGAATGATAAGATTACACACACCCACACCTACACACACACACACACACACACCCCTACACACACACACACACACACACACACGGCTTTCTGTTTGCCATCCAGCCCCTACGACTGATAGCAGGTCCGACGCATCGATTCCTCAACAGGTCTGACGTTCATCTCGTCGCCGACTCGACAAACGATACGATCTGTGCCCGACCAGCTGATTAGCATCGGGTCCGACCCGTCGCACCGCCGACGGGTCGATTGTTGCTTCTTTTTAACAAAAGCTGTCATTTTGCCCCCCCCAAAAAACAAAGACGTTGAATCCGAGATAAATGATGCCCACAGAGTCAAGGCTGAGCCCATCTGCAAATACTACACCGGCTTCCTGACTACTGCTACTACAACGCTAGGTAAAGACTAGCCCGAGCCGATGATTAACTTTTTTACGGTCTAAAATGACGTCACTGTTCGGAGATGTTGAGCAGACGGCGTCCCAGCATCGGATTACGAGGAAACGATAGACCGTTGAGGATCGAGGACATGCCGGAGGCTTCCTTTTGATTCTAGATAAAATAATCTCACTGACAAAGCGTGAAGGTAGATTACGGGAGTTGGCGCATGTCCCGAAGCCACTAATCAAACGACACGTGATTGCTCCGTGTCCGTGAGAAGGCGGGCGGACCTTTCAAGCCAGTCAGAACCGGTCAAATAGGCCAATAGCCATAAAGACAAGGACAAAACCCTGGCCCGGCAACAAGGGAGCGAGCCGACAGCGTGGACGGTACTTCATAAAGTACCTCGTCCGGCTTCTCCAGGTCCTCCAGTTCCGTTTATCCACAGCTGCAGGTCACACGGTCCGCGGGGCAAATTTGAAAAAGGAAGAAGGACATCAAGTGTTCCAGCTTCAGATCACGTTCTGGAGTCGTTTTGCCCCGTTCTTCCTCACAGCCCACAGGACGCACGCCGTCACAGTGTTTCAGCACAATGGCAATATCCTATTAATAACCATACAAATAAACGATGAATCAAAGCCTGCGTCGCTGTGCTATTTCAAAAGAGAATAAATACCCCTCTCGTGCAGTTAAAGCGCTGAGAGAATGCAAAACGTCAAACAATGCAGTTAAAGACAAGAGAAATAACCTGATAATAAACACGCACACGCAGCAGGAAGTTAGATCTGAGAGCGTCAACGGTGCGTCAATAAATATTCACGAGGAAAGCGCTCCGGGCAGCGGGCTGTGATCTCCCCGGGGGGGGGGGGGGGGGGGTCACCCGATGGCGGTGAATGCCTTTGCCAAGCAGGAAAAGGTGCTTAACTGAACCCACGCAAACCCAACAGAACTCAACACTGGAGCGACGCCAGCTAAGAAACGCCCACCTCCCACCGGACGGCCGCAGAAACGCAGGCCCGCTTGCCCTTTGACCTCGTTCGGCTAATCTTTTCCTCGTGGTTTTCACGAGGGCACCCGCTTGCGTACGTGGGACGGATTTATGCCGGTTTGCACCCATTAACAAATGTGCCATCTCTGTACGCGCCACTGGACCACAGCACGCGGGCGCCCACGTGAGAAGGCGAGTGCGCTGCCCGCCGCCGTTCTGACTACACCACACTCAGGAGCAAACAGCACAGCGTTGTCATTTCCGTCCTCGTCTTCCCCGCGGCCCCCCGTCCATTTTCTCGTAGACGAGACGATTCCCACCTTGGTTCCAAACGGGGACCTTCGAGGTCCAGACCCGGTCCAGGAATACTCCGGTTACAACCGGCTTTGGGGGATAATGGCCGTGTCGTGTGACTTAAGACTGTTGCAACTGCTGCCATGGCGTCTAAGAGGATTAGATCGAGGTAAGGAACCTGCGCGCCTCATTACGGCGTGCTGCCGCTCCTCGCTCCGTCCGCACAAACAACACACGGCATTGTTTTGACTGCCATCGTGACTATTTCTGCCGCCTCACCGTGATACTGTCAAGTATCTGATAATGAATCACAAAATGGAAAGTTCTCCAATGACTCTCCACCAATCTGCCCCCCCCTCTCAAAATAAATAATTAAAATGTAGATAAATAGGACAAAATGCTGCACTGCATACTCTTAGAATTGATATCGAGTTTGAAATGTAATTAAGGCTCAGAGAAATGGACTTTTTAATATTGGCACCAGACATTAATGTCGCACCAGCAAAAGGTTCTAATAGTGTGTACACAAAATGTGCATTTCTAAACTCTGACTCTGACCCTGTGACTTCAGAGAGAAGCAGGATAAAGTTCAGCGGCTTTCAGCTGCTCCTGTCGCAGTTGGAAGTCTTCAGATTTACTGAACTACAGCTGAACAAAAGGAAAAATGCAAGACAGGACTGATGGGACAGAGTAAGCACGCCGACAATGAGGACTGGCAAGCACTCCGGGGCTTTCAAAGTACTAAAAGTACTAAAAGTACTCCGACAAACCTGAAATACATATCTGCATGTTTGGGGTGCGGTTTCAGATAAAGGGAGTTGTTCCTGGATGCATGAACAGGAATGTGAGAACAGACCAACCACTGAGATCAAGCTGAATGACCTTTCAAAAATCACACGGAAAAACAACAACGCTCCTGCCAAAGAAAAAAAAAAAAAAAAAAAACTCTCTCTGTGAAATGGAATGCACGGCAGAACGTTGCCGGTTCGATTCTAGATCGGAGTTCGCTGCTTCCTTTTTGTCTGCTCGTTCTTGTTGAACCACTTTTGTACAGAGTTAAGCAGAAACTACGCAACAAGGAGTTTTAGCAGCATCGTACGAGTTCTCGACATTCCAGTCGGTCCATTGCTGAAAGGACAGGTTCAAATGTTGATCCAGTTAACCAGCCCTGCTCCTAGCAGATTTAGTTAGCAGCCCGTGTAGTGATGGTAAGTTAAGCATGGTAATGGTAAGTTAAGCATGGGCAGATCCACACAACAGAGGACCGGAGCCGCGTCCCAACAGAGCTGCATGTCCTGTTATTGAGCAATGGGAACAGAACTGCCCTGTGAAATGATCCAAGGATGTTCGATATGTTATTGCAATTAAAATAAAACACTCCAATTAGTTGACATTTTTACATCAGCTTCAGAATTTTATTGAAGCAAAAAAAACAAAAAAAAAAACACTCTCTCGCACAAATAATTCAATCCAACTGCGCTAAAATGTTGATCAAACTGAATCAGCAACACGCTGGCTAGCTACCAGAAGCACAGTATTTGTTATAATAGCGATAGTACTGCAATCTATTTATATCGTGGAGCTGACATTGAACTGGCTGATGCAACACCAGAGCGGTAACACCCCGACAAGGACCTGGAAGGGATGGCTGATCGTGTTAGCGCAAGGGAGGCATCGCGAATCGGGCAAAGGGAACGTTTACACACGCGTATAAATAGCATTCGATGCTAACGGAGCTTACCGAGCTGGGAAATGTCGAGACGCCGACCTCGGTGGTCCAGCAGCGGGTTAGGTGGCTCGCCTCGCGCGCGCGGGGTACCCGTGGTGCCTTCAAAGTCACGGAAACATCGTGGTTTAAAGTCGCGACTATGGTTGTCTTAGCGCTAACTGCGTTTTGATGTGCAAACAAAGAAAAGAAAAACGACGATAGCGTAATATTTAAACTTAGCATCGTGTGTTTTAAGGGATTCGTATTTTTTTTTTTAGCTTGCTAAATTATATGACGCAACTAAAGCCGCGTTTTACGTGAAAGGAATGAAGTTTAGTTACTGAAACGTTGCGCCGTTCGGGAGTCTTTGAAAGCAGCATCAAGGTCTCGCAAGGGTTGTTCTCAGAGTAAATGCATAAATGTATAAAACATGATTATAAACATTTGTATTTGTCTACAAATCAAACCACAAAGTAAAAAATAAAATAAAAATAAAAATAAAATACTTACGTCCTTTTACATGAGGTGCGCCAAAACGAACGGCAACACATGAGGGAGAATTGCGTCACTCCATTTAAAAGAGTAATATTAGGAACGCCGTGAAGGCGGGCAAATGCTGTTACAACCACACAGATCAATATATAAATATACGAATATTTGTGTCGTGTATTACCTTTAATATCTTCAAGTAGATGGCGTTCAAAGGACACAGCGAGGAGGACAGGGACGCAGGCGTTTCCGTGGTCTCTGATGAAATACCGCGCTCGATTCGGCGTTCGAGGTCTTCATCATCCGGGAGGGGCGGGGAGATAAACAAACCGACGCAAGCAGGAGGCGGGGCTTCTGGTCATGAATGGAGGAATGGAGGTAGTATTTGCGTTTCCGGTGAGGTCACGTGTATGTACGGCTGTCCCGGCTCGCTAAGGGCGAGAGACGGGGCCACACGGTGACAGACAACGGTTTGATGTGTTTGAGCACAAACACATCAAACTCCCTGAGCAGACCCTCGGACAAATGTGAGCAACGTCAAAACAATATATTTTATGTTGAAGGCTCTTTATATTTGAAAGCAAACCTCAAAGTATAAAAAAAAACACACATAAAAACAAGAGATAAAATCAACAAATAAAACAGAAATAATTAACAAGCAAAGGAGGTACAATTTATTTTGTATACGGAGGAGGAAGGGAGTTAACTGGATGATGAGGAGTATATATATTTTTATTTATATATGATAGTATTTTATAGTTTATTAATACGAGTATTTATGTTGAATATTTTGCTATAAACTGAATAATAGTTACAAAGGGGTAGGAATTATTTTCCAGTATTCCACTTCTTCCGACTCCTTTTTCAAACTAGCGTTTTCTTATGTCTTTTGTTTCTTTTGTTATTTTATTAGTATTTCTTTCTTTTGTATGTACAAATACTTACATATTTTTTATACATGTTCGAAAATAAAATTCATTCATTCATTCATGTGGAACTCCTTGTCTGCAAAATGTCCTTCTCACGTCTCCAACGGTTGGACACGTTGTCCAGGCTGACGCCCTCGCCTGCCTGCAGCTTTGACTTTATACGCATCGGCTGGTCCAAACACTTCAGGACCATGAATTCAACACATTCACTAGTAATGACCACCAGAATGTGGGTGCTGCAGAACAGCCTCACACTTCTCTGCCAGTGCAGCCATGTCTGCTGCTTCATACTCAAAAGTGACGTCTGGGCTCAGTGCCTGGACGTCAAAAACAGACGACTCCTCCTTCATCCTCTGGAAAACGTGCGTCGCTCGAAAAAGAAAGAATCTGCCCCCAGTCTCAGCGTTTCTTCTTCTGTTTGTGCTCCATCTTTAACACTCGATCTACCAGAATTCTGCAACTACTAGAATGACCATAGCAGTCATTTTGACTGCTCGGACATTATAATTTGGATTATTGTTATAATGATCTAAGAAAAAATAGGTGGAATCGGTAAAAAAAAAAAACCCCATCAGGCCACTAAATGAGTGTTTTATTTATTTCATTGACACAACATAACGTCTCTGCAATGACGCACGCCAGCTCAAACTGCAACAATTATCTCTGTGGAAAACAAAACTAATGTATCCTGCTTTCAGAACAGGTTGGTGTCATCATTAGACCCTTAACAATGCTAATTATTAACTATTATTCCAAAATGCTGTGAGGGGGCGGGCAGCCAGCTGAAGACACTCTGCTGCTGCGATGCCAATTTGCTTTGCTTATTTGCATGATGCCGGATTTGAGATAAAAATGCGATGCGGGACGACTGGTGACCCTCCATCAGAGTCTTCCTCACCAAGGCTCTGAAGCAAGGCTAAAGCCTCCATAACTTTCGTTTTATTTCTACTTGTCATTTTCGTCTCTTTTGGGTTTAGAGTGAAGCTATAACTCGGTTTTAGCTTCACAGAGCCTAAAAAAACAAACAGACAATAGAGCCGGAGAAAGAGAAGGACAATGTAGCAAAGAGTGACATTATGACACGCCCTATAAAAAGCATGCAGTCAATCTGACTGCTATGGTCACTCGAGGTAGTAATAAAACAATGTTACAATAATATATACACAGATTTAGGTAAAGTCAGGATCCCATTGGTACATAGTTTATTTTCTAAACTTACAGTATAACGTAAAGACGCACGTGACTCTCATCGTCAGCTGCAGCAGCCGGTCACCGGTCACTCACTGGCTCACATTGAAAAGTAGCACAGGATTAATTGTTACGTGTTTCTTTTATTCTCAATTCAGTTTGGATTTTGTTTTTGTGCGCTGCGGAGATTTTCGCTGCATGAAGACCGCATCAGCAGTACGCAATTGCGCACGCAGCTTAGAGGGGTCGTTGGTCCAGAGAGGCGAGACAGGGACTCGGTAGAAGGATGCTGAGGATGGAACTGCCAGGGAACAGGGCCAGAGGTCAACCCAGGAGAAGATACATGGACGTAGTGAGGGAGGACATGAGAGTGGCTGGTGTTGGGGAGGACGATGCAAAGGACAGGGTGAGGTGGGGAACGTTGGTTTGCTGTGGCGACCCCTCGGGACAAGCCGAAAGTGCAGCAGTAGTTCCCTGAGACTTGCCAAATGTGAGCTGGGAGAAGCTCTGACCCCCACAGACCTTCAATGGAAAAGGTTTTGCCCACCCCAAGCCAGTGGCATTAAAAGGAAGAGAGGGTTGTCTTCCGGGAATGCTGGTGGTGTAGAGTGGCAAGGTGTGATGGAGGAGTGTCCCCATTAAAGGACACGGATACAGATGTCCAACTTAAGGTGGTTTTATTTTGCTTTTATTTTAATTATCAACACAACTCAACGGTTAGAACAAAGGACTGTATTTATCTATATAAGTAACTCGGCGACACTAGCATGCACAGCTAAACGAGCACACATTAGCACAATGTGCACATTCAACTTCTAGTAAATAACTGTAATTACACTCACCTTCTGGCATGTACGCACAGCGCTGAACTGAAGGAAGTAGACGTTATCTGTTAAGACAGACAAGCCACGGTAAAAGGGCAAACTATTTCCAGCTTCGACGCTGCACACGAGACATGGTGCATTCAAAGGCGTCTATGAGCCGTGCAACGCCAAACTAATAATATGGGCTTTCTAACAGGCATGCTGTATAAGTTACTGTTTACTGTGAATTGTTCACTTTTTTTTGTGGAATAATTTGAATTTCTGGTCGGTTATTCTTGGGAATGCTAAAATGCATTTATTTTTCACGCATTGGACTAAAGCACAGATATCTTAATATAAAGTATAATCTTCCCTCCGTCCACCATTCCGTTGGTACCGTAGCAGCTACTTGTCTCAGCGGTTTTTTGGGGTTGCTCTTTATCAGGCTAACCCAACTCGGTGCCTCTGCAAACTCAACAAATGTCATGACTGCACACCGGGCTCCAGCACTGGAAATCCAAGACAAACATTATTTAATCCCGCCTGCCAACTCTCATCACTCAGGACATCAAAGCTCACCAGAATTTTGTAGGTCACCCCCCCCCCCCCCCTCGGTCAGAGAGGTCAGGCCGAACCAAGTATCCCAGGCTTCTTACAACAAATTTAACATTGACTTCTTCATTATGACAACTCTTTACAATGTTGGAAACACATTTGGCTTTGCTATAAACTGAAATGCAGTTTTGAATGGAAATAGCGCAGCAGCCGACTCCCTCTGCTGTTTCTAAATCATCTTCTGCACCACTAGTCTGGAAGAACGTTAATCCACCTGTTACAAGAATTTCATGGCAGCAAACTGGATGACCTTGAGCTTCTTGTTCACAGAAACAAAAAGCTCCACTTTTGCTACTGATGTGCTCATTGTGATCCTTTACCAAGGAGGATTAAGGCTCATAGGTGAACTCTTACCATCTAAAAAACATCTAAAATATTCCATAAAGTACTGAGAATTTAATGTGTGAAATCTGTTTATGGGCAAATAAATGAAAACGTTATATTATATTGATGTGAATCAATTACTGCTTAAACTGAAAGCAAGCGTAACAGAATGGTGGAAAATCATATTTAACATCACTGCTAAAATATATTTTTTCTCAATCTAAATTCTTTAAACAGCAAAAACCACCTTTGTATTGGTGATTGCATTTTTTTTTTACCCAGACACTCAAAGATCTTCAGTTTACAAAGTCCTCATTCACGAGCAAAAATTAAAGTGTGTATTTCTGTTTGAAAAGTATTTGCCAATTCATTGTTGCAGCTACAAAATACTGCAACATGATTGAGAAAGGTGTAGAACCATTCTGTCACAGCACGTCTCGTGTGATATGGTGCAATTTGTTGCCGATTCCATGGTGATAAACTTTAAAAACTGAACTGGGGCACATGCTGGTCGAGTTTAACACTGAGGTGCTTTATCTCCAGGGAAGAATTGCAAGCAAAACACACGGTCTTCAACATTTCCTAAAATACACACTATTTTGCCAGCTGCTGTGTGATCTGCCCAACTGATTCTCAGTTTAGTTGATGTTTTTTTTCAGGGATTTTGCCTCCCGTTCAATTCTTATAAGGACAAGAAGACATACACAGGCAGGCAGCAGGAAATTTTATTGGTGGACAGAACTGACAAGGAGGTTCCTCGTAACCATAGTGTAACGGCAATGGTAACGTATTAATACACTTCACAATGATATTGACAGAGATAAACAGGTGAAAATAAGTGCAGAATAAGCTTCATTTCAGATAAACCAGATGCTGATTACTCTTTTAAACAATGAAATATTGTTCATATAACGAACTCTTGTCACAGTGCTGAGATACGGCTATTTACCCAACTTGACATTCCCAATAGCTGATTGGCAAAGTGTAGTGATAGAACTAAGACACATTTAAAACAATGAATTGTAAAATTAGCTTGTCTATTATGTCCGGGATTTTAACTGGACAGACACGTCGCCGTCTCTTTCATGATGCTACATGTTGCTCGGCTTTATCATCCAACTCTAGCAGAAGAAAACTCTCTAAAAGCAGGACATCGTCCAAACATGAAAAAGTGAATCGAATAACCATGCCCAAATTATTTATTGAATATTTCTTAATTTTAACTGATTGCCAATGTACATACAGCACGTAGAATGACTAAATAAAGACACAACATCGAACAATTTATAGATTGGACCGTTTCTTTCTTTTTTTTATCCAGGAGCATTATTTGTGTTTTCCCTACGTTGCTGATCAGTTCCGACATTTCCACCAGCTTTTGAAATGGCATGATGTAGAAATAAGTGTAAATGGGGACGGTGGAGCAAGTCCGTCTTTGCAATCAGAGAGAGACAAAGACAGAAAACAGGAAACATTTTTTTTTTTTTAGAAATAATAGACAATTTCAAGCTTTTGTGTAGCAGAATCTTCAGATGCACCAACTAAAGGCCTGAATATAATTCACAGACAACATCGCAGTGGGAAAAATTACTTTGCATGTCTGCAAAAACGCGAAGCTGTTAAATTCATGCTTCATTTCAATGCGTCTAAACTCCCGTGTTACTTTTACTTGGGCATTACACAAATTCCATTCCTCGCTACCATCAAGTTCTCTTTTATCTTCAGGCAAGCCAGCAGCTGAAGAGCAGGTCAGTACGTTCTCTTTCAAATGAACGGATATTTCACCTTATCAATGAATTTAGAATGAAAACAATTTCTGGATTGAAACGTAACCGACTCTCAGACAGGCAGGCGGCCAGATAAAAGAAATGACGACAGCTCCGACAAACACCGAGCACGATCCGTTAAACAGGACTTGCATGCAGTTTCCCTTTCCCCGTTGTCAGGACAGCAGGCGGGGTTTGCTGTGCATCAGACTTCACCATTAAAGCAGCATGCAGGACAGATCAATGTATTTCTGCACATAGCTGTGTCAGGATAGCTTTTATATTCACATGGACGTATTGAAACATATACTTCCATGTGACCAATAGGCAATAAGTGCAACGCAATGTCTTTTATTACTATGTGTGGACATTAAATTCAACTCAGGTCAGTCTTTAGACATTAACTATGTCTCATGAACTCGAGACACTGATGCGGACTCAGATGCAAGAGGGGAACAAAATTGCAGGACATATCAAGCAGTTCTTGTTTTTCAGACAGAGACTTATCCATGTCTATAAATTAAAGAAAGAAAGATCAATCCGAATGAACAGATCAAACAACCTGACATAGACCAGAGGCAAAAGAGAACTTGTCAGAGAGACTGATGCAAACAAATACAGTAAAGAAAGCGTGCAACTTTGCCATGCAGCCAATGATTAGTTCACTCGATACTGATGACCGATCAGCGTTAGTGTTGAAAGTAATCATTGAAAATCACACTTATTCCCATTAAACAATAGTTCACAGAACTCAGAACACAAGCAGTGGTTTTATTTAGCACTGGTGGTCTGAAAAACCTCTGCAAGTCAGTTTCTAAATGAAAACAGATGAAGTCTTTGAAACCCATATTAAAAATAAAAAAAAGAACTACGAGGGAGATTTGACATTTAGCATCTGTAAATGCAAAACGGCCTAAGAACAAAAACAGACACTTTGGGGGGGATAACTGGTCATTTCTTTGGCAACCAGGGACTATCTGTGGCAGGTTAAGGTGACATTTCAGATGCAGATATCGTGTGGTCTTTTATACATGGGGCTAAAAATGTTATCCTTTAAGTATCTGTGAACTATCGCCTTTGGTCTTTACAGTGCCCATGCAGCCCCTTTTAACTTCCAGACTGCTCTTGGAGATGGAATGAAGCAGAGAAAACTTACTTCTTTCATACCTAAGAGAAAAACAAAAACAGAGAATGCAGCATCAGTAACCTCATGAAAGGTATATGGTGCACATTAGAGCCACAACACATACGTAGACATTATTCTACTTTATATTACAATCATAAATAAAGGAATAAAGGACACACTGAACATAATCGCACAGTTTTGTGATTAAAAGCTAAACCTTCACAGTACAAACAGATGCACGGGAGGAAGAACAGTCAAAAAACATGTCATGTCGTTTAGCAGAACAAACTTGATCTCAAAGATATAATATGATTTCACAATGACCTCAAGAGACAGAGAGAGCGAGAGGCAGACAAAGCAGATTGTCGTACTTTTCCAGGAATGTAGTTACGGTCGATCGCTTCCTCTTGCAGAAACATGTGAAGACAGCGCTCATTCTGGGCCAAGGGGTGACCTGCAATTCTGTGCAAACGAACACAAAGACGGGCATTCGTCAAAAGTCAGTCATGTTTTTTTTTTTATGGTGTTCTCTTACAGGATACTTAAATTTAACAAACAAAATAGGGCTGGCTATTTGACGGACCTATTGATGAACTGCTCCAGGCCCGATCGCCGCTCCTCAATGAAAGTCCCCTCAAAAATGCCCTCATCCCCACGGAACGGCAGCTGCCTCTTTAGGGCTTTCCCTGGCAGAGAGGGTACTACAATCTGAGGGTATCAGGAGTCAACGCAAACAAAGGGGAAAGATGAAATATGTGGCACTTCAAAAAAATAAAATCCAAAATGCAGAATGTCAATCCAGAGGCATGTAAAGCTCTGCGTTAGCACGGTTAGGGGGAGCCCACAAAACGCGTGTTTTCGACGGCAACGCCAGCATCGTAATCCCACCGCTTTACTTTAATCGTCACTCCGCGTGGCACAAACAGCGTCACCCACCTTACTGTCTCTTTCCAACTCGTTCTTTAACCATTCAAAGTCACTGTATCTTCTTCTCACAGAGGAATCCTTCAGTTTGAAAATGGGAAGGTTTGTCTGGAACACAAGACAAGGAAAAGGACAATATTAACAAAAGCACTGCGGAGGAAACCAAATCAACGAGACAAAGCAAATCTTCGTGTGTGTGTGTGAAGAATCTTGGTTTGTTTGTCTGCAGTCGTGATTCAGCACTATTTGGATTTGCAAAGCAAAACACATGATTCCCAACTCTGAGCCAAAATATGTTGCTCAGGGAAATTAACACACGCACAGAGGTCGATATTGACAACAAATAGAAAAATGCAGACGAGTCAAATACATTTTCGTGAAGCAATAATTGCATACTTGTTAAATACGAACCAAAAACAATGCGCCATGTCAGGGATTTAGGATTTTCTTCACTCGAACGAGTTTAACAGCCAGACTACTAGACGAGGAAGCTAAGTATGCTAACGTTAAGTTAGCCTTCTCACTACTACTCTTGTTAGAATCGAAATTATTAAAGAATAAATAACAATATATATATATAATTATTCATATTACAAAGAAGAAATGCGGCAACAAGCGTGCTACAGTTAGCGTTCCCCGTCTTCCCAGCATTTTCTTCCATTCGACGTAGCTTTAGGTCGGATTCTTAACACGTAATTGATCCCAAACTGGGAATGTTATTTTTATAGGATATCCCGGTGCCATGTTTAAGGAACGACCAAAACAGCGTTAAACCCCCCCCCCCCCTCGGAACCTGACAGGTTACAGTCCTCAATGCTAACCTTTAGCTCTGTTGATGCGAAGCTAACTAGCTAGTAACATACCAGTTATTTCAAAAACATTTAACTCTCCTTAAAACCTTAACATCAACTCCGCATGAGAGACGTGGCTTAAATGTAAAAAAATAAAAATAAAATAATATTCACCGCCTAGCGTAGAAAATGTTGGTCAGACGGTGAAATAGCTCCCATGCTAACCTTGTTTACCAACTCCATCGATCACCCTGTGAAACCCAGAGCCAGGCCACCTAGCAAGCCCCCCGTTATATTATTAATAATATCATTACCAGCGCCCACCTCGAAGGACTCGACGCGGCGTAACGGTACCGTCACAGCCCGTCCCGTGTGCTAACTTCGACACGAGCGGCTACACATGCTAAGCGGCTAGCAACAACAGTGTTGTTATAAGTTAGCCTAGCGAATGCAAGCTAACGCTGCCGTACGTACCCGCATACGAACTCCGTAGGCTGTGTAGCGGCACCGTCCAGCGCCCATGATTTGTGGGTCAAAAACGTCTATTTCCAGAAAATTGCTGGGGGGGCCGTACGCGTCTGTCAGGTCCTGGGGCTTGGAATTCAACCGGCGAGTGTCGGCCACCTCTGACATCTTGTCGGGTTGTTCTCGGATGACCGACGGCGAATTAGCGTCAAAACCCAAATGCGGCTCAGAATCTCACAACTCATCTGAAGACATCGACTGATGGCGAGAAGTAGAGCAGACGAGGGTTTCTATTTATTTATTTTATTACCCTGCAGAGCGTCCTGCGCCGTACCAACCCTTCCTGAATCTGGGGAAAGAAACTGCGTTCATTGGTTCTGCGCCGCTCGTGTTTTGGGTCGCGGCCCTGCGCGCCCTCTAGCGGACAGTGAGCAAAGCTGGGGAGCTTCAACAACCGAACCGAACTCCAACATCAAAGGTCCGCAGTTGTACCGCACATAATAGAAGAGAACTTTTGACGTGAATATAAATGCCTTTATTTAGTAAAGTGAGAGAAACAGCAGAGTCATTTTATGTAATAGCAAGACAGAATATAGTGACACAAACATTTACATGCTGGTCGCAATAACAACAACGTAGGGTTAAAAAAAAAAGTTCATTCAAACATAAAAAAAAACAACTTACACTGACAACAAGCACTATTAAATATAGTCATGGCTGAGTAAATAACTGGTAATTTAAATGACTATCGTTTCATGTTTGTTTTTTACTGATGCTTTGCCAAAGACCATAAGAATACAATTTTGTTTTCCAAATTTTGTAATGAGTCCATATACGCACGCACACACACACACGGATACATAATCCCACAATAAATTAATTTTAAGTGCCCTGCAATCAACTGCAAAGTCTTTTTTTTTTTTTTTTTAAGTCAAACTGTTGTAATCCCAAATCCAAAAATTCAAAACAGGACATAATTGACATCAAGGATTTAATATCCCACATGTCTTCTTTAACAACAGTTTATGTCGCTGTGAAAAGCATTAAGGCAAACGTTTGGCCGAAAATAATTTTGGCAAAAAACAGGCTTAACAGCTCTCGCTGTTAGATAATGAAAACCTTGTAAATCATCATATAAAGCAACGCCTTCTAAAATCAAGAGGTCAGAGACAGAGAGAGGCTTTGATTGAGTCGTTCAAAATGCCTTTTTTTTCTACTGAAAATCAAGTAAAAATTTGGCTTCGTACAAAGACATTCTCTCCTCTACTTAATATTACTCTTTTTCACCGCAGAGGTGAATTTTGATGTCCCACATATTTATCCTAATTATTATACAACAGCAGGTCAATGAATTATGGAAGAAATCTTTGGCCTCATTCAAAACGGCCCTAAAAATTCACCTTTCAGGGGGACAGAAACGGAGATAGTCATCGCGACTCTCTCCGGATCAATCCCCCCCCCCTTTTTTTGTCCACCTACGTTGTACATATTATGTATCTTTTTATTTTATTGTTATTTTGCATCAATTGAGTAATTTAATATTAGTTTTTTTTTAATTGTTAAATGTCGACGATTTATGTACTAAGGACTTTCAACGGAAACAAGACCGCAAGGGCTTTTTTGAAATGCTCCTCTTAGACAGGATGTTTGACTGTATTTGTACTGTAATACATTCTACTGTTTGACTGTACTTGTACTCTAACATTCTATCTCATAAATATATTCATCATCATCATCATCATCTTCTGATCGTTTTTCCTCTCCCTGGCTCTGGGGTCTTTCCCATTGGCTGTCATCTCCTCACATGGTCGTAGCCCTTTTCACCATTTCTACCAAATGCCTGACTTCCTCTTGTCTATAACTAAACTCCTGTTAAGAAGTGAGCTTCCTCTTTTTACACACAGAACATGCTTTTCTCAGTGCAATTACAAATTTCAGCACATTCTCTACCCAACATATTTCAGTAAACATCCATCTCATGACATTTTGTGAACTTGGATCGATTAAATGCTCTTTGTCTGACATGTAAGGGGAAACAATTTTGTGTTACGGTCATGAAAGACAAATTCAGCACTGACCCACGCATCCTTTGTTTTATTCTTCTGATCTTTTAATTCATGCAGGACAGGCGTAAGGACGAGAACATCTGGATTGAAAGCTTTGGGAACGCCAACCTTAATCGAGATTAAACAGAAAGCTGCTCTGCCTCTTCAGGTGAGATGTGAACCGAGGACGTGGACGAGGAGCAGGGAGTAGACAGGTCTGACTCCATGGGGATGAGGAGCGAGAAGCCTGTTTGGGCGGAGGTGACAGAGGAGGTGGCGCTGTCGGAGCTCTCGCTATCAGACTGGGAGACATGGCCGTACTCACTGACCGGACAGGCTCGCTCATTGTAGTTAAAGTTCTCTTTCAGGCCTTTGGAGAGTTGACGCCAAGCCTTAAAATAAAAGTGGGTGGGGGGGGGGGTCATGTCTTGTTTTGCTGTTGTCAATTCACTTGATACATGTTTGTCACTAATTACTTCATATTTTGCCAGTATTGTGATGAAAAGAAAAAGGTTTTCTCAAAATAACGAAAAAAACGTTGTTATGCACGTCTAACGACGTTCCACCCACGAGGCACAGCTGCATCCACATCTGGATCAAAGATCAACATGAATCCCTGTGTGAAAGCTACTGACCTGGACGTCGGCAGAGTTGAGGGATGGCTTGGGAACCACGGGCAAGAGGATTATTCTGACCCTGCGTGGGAGGTAGGCACACGTTCACTCTCAGGACCTGACACCAGCAACGCTAACGTCTTCTAACGTTCTGCATAGCCGCAGGTCACAGAACGACTGGGCCGTGGTTAGACTCAGGCCCTGCGCTCAATCTGGCTCTCATTAATCCTCCGTTGGTCTCTTGTGATATAATCTGTCAGCATTCTATTTAGAGACAGGGACTCATTGACAATAGAATACCGTCAGAGCATTCCCTTATAATTCATCAAGCAGAAAGCTTTTTTCGTTGTTTTTTTTTTTACAGCGTTACAGTAATAACTGACATCCACTTACTGTCGAAACGGAATATTTTTTTATTTATTTTTTTGCACATGAATTACGAGTAGACACACGAGCCAACCAAACCTTTCATGGCGCAGCAACATCAAGACGAGTATGATGAGGGTGAGAATGGCCAACACATACAGCACCGGGGTCCACGCAGACACCGAACCATTCCTTTGATTGGGGTCTGTTTGGTGGACAGAGAGCAGGATTATATATATATATATATATATTAAAAACCTTAAACATTTATTCATGTACCATATGTTTTGGGTAAAAAAACAAACAAGTTGTAGACATTCATAGAGAATGTTAAATTAGATTTGTGCAGATTTAAAGGGGAATCAGTAACTTGTTTACTTCCATATTGCCCGGCCATCCTAAAATGTAAAAGAGCTGTTTGTTGTCAGTTTCTGCCTTTGAATCTGACTGACTTCTCTCTGTAGAGGTGATGCACTGAGCCTAACCCCAACCCTACAACATGGCCATGTTAAGGTCTTACTTCCAAATTCATCGGCATTAAAAATGGAGCTTCTCTAACCTTAGCAGTTATAACAGCATTCATTCTTCCGGGAAGACTTTTTTACACGATTTTTAATCCGACAAATTGTAATTCACCAAAAAAGAATGTTATTTTTTCATATTCTTCACATTTGAAATTGTCAACTGATCAGATTTTATTCACATTAAAGCAATCTGTTGAGCAATGTACCAACCAAATAATGATATTTTGAGAACTATGTCGCAGAAAATGTGACTTGGATTGAATTATTAGATCGGGTGGCAATTCAGCATGACTTCATTTGTTCTGCACAAGCCACTGTTAGTTAGAGAGCCTTTCCTCGGCAGACACGTTGCAACAATACCTGTACTGTTGTTGGATCCCCAGACCACCGGCTTACTCCAGTCACTCCAGAATAAAGATCCTCCGCAGTGTTCCACAATTTTACTCCTCACCTTAAGCTCATACACGGAACTCGCGGAGGGCAAGTTGATGCAGAAACTCTGTCGCTCAGTCGACACCCTCGAAGTCTGATGGAGTCAAGAACGGAGATTTTTTTGTCAAATAAATGCAGAAAGCCCAAAGAAGTATAGAATGAAATAAGTTTCTTCCCCTCGAAGGTACCTACATCCCACTTCTTGTTATTGATCCTGTAAAGAACTTCATGCTCGACACAGTTTGAAGCGGTCTGGTTCCAGTAGAACCACAGGTTGGAGTCCGCTTCAATCTGGACGGTCAGGTTGGTTGGTGGAAATAACTTCACTAGAAGCAAACACTCAATGTGATCACGGCATAATAGGGCAGAAAATGTCCAAATGTTCTACCAAAATATTAGATTTTTTTTTTTTCCTAGGAAGAAATTATTTAATAAATTCCAACTTATTCATGTAAAAAAAAAAAAACAGGTAATTCCCCGCTGGCGATGCATTCGGGGTGTACCCTGCCCCTTGCTCACAGCAAGCTAGGATAGGCTCCCCGTGAAAAGTGTAAGAACATGGATTGATGGATGATTTGTTATTTTGGAAACTACCCGCCACCATTATGATGCTGTAACCCTCACATACCTCTTTTTTTAAGGTGGACGTTGTTCACAACGCTGCTGTTGCCGTGCGCCAGTCTGGTGTAGAATGTGTTGAACCTGTCTGTTGTTTCCCGATAGGGCTGGTTACAGCCAACGATTGTGCTGTTCTCCCACAGATAGGCGGCACACTCGCTGGCTCCTTGATAGGAGAACCTGCATGGAGAATTCTACTTCGTCATCCGCGTGCCGACTAAAGCAGCGGCACGTGTTTATTAGCAGGTTATTGAGGTGAGGTTGGCTCATTTGACTGGAAACATGAAGAGACACATAATCCATCTGGGATAGATTTAATTGAATGTAACATTGATTGAAATTTAATCAATAATATATATGTACATATATTGAACTAATATATCAATATTAATATTAATATACAATACTATATTTTCTATTGGATAATAGCTAACTGTACAGATCAATCCTCTGTACTCTCTGTACTACTACTGTACTTTCGGCTTGTCTCCTGAGAGGTCGCCACAGCGACCCAACCTTCTCCACTTCACCCTGTCCTTTGCATCGTCCTCCCCAACACCACCCACTCTCATGTCCTCCCTCACTACGTCCGTGTATCTTCTCCTGGGTCGTCCTCTAGCCCTGTTCCCTGGCAGTTCCATCCTCAGCATCCTTCTACCGATATAGTCCCCGTCTCTCCTCTGGACATGTCCAAACCATCAAAGTCTGTCCTCTCTGACCTTGTCTCCAAAACGTCTAACCTTCACTGTTCCTGCCTGCACATGATTCTTTACTTCCTTTCCACATTCTCTCCATGGCACTGTTGACCCGAGGTACCTGAAGTCCTCTCCCTTCTTTACGTCTATTCTTTGTAACCTCACTGCCCCCCCCTGGGACCTTCTCTCCTCCCTTTTCCAGAGCAGACTTCCATTTCTCTAAATTCTCCTCTACCTGCCTCTCACTGCGGATCACATTGTGATCTGCAAACATCACATTCCAAACGGCTGTTTGCTGTGCATGTGAATAATAAAAATCCTCAAATTATTTGCTCCTCTCCAAAGTATAAGTCCTATAACTCACATATATTCTAAACATTAATAGCTAATCCGACAACTGTGTACCGTGCATAAGATGCACATTTTAACTCGGTAATATGCTGCACTGTAAAAAGCGTGGAACTTCCAATCATACAAAAGTTGGTATGCTGAATTAGAAATCATCAAGGATTCACTCTCATTCCATTTCAAGAACTTAAATGCATAAATAAATATAATACATGAATAAATATTTAAGCTTACATTGTTAAGATGGAGAGTAAGAGTGATACATTCTGATTGATATTTAGAACCTCAGCCCAAAGTTCTGTTCTTTGCAGGCCAATATATTAAATAATGTTGTAAAAATGCATTTTACTATTTGTGTGTGTGTTTTTTTTTAGGGTTACTGTCATACAAACCAGCTGTAGAAGGTATAATTGACCTCTGGAGTCCCCTGATGTTTCCAGGAACAGTGAACATATTTCAGATGGATCACCAAACAGTCAACATCTGTGAAGCACAAGCAGAACTTAAATCAATCTTTAATTAAATACACTATCATCAGGGCACTCTCTCATTTACACACGCACACACACACACACACACATACACACATTTGTAATACCATCAATCGGTTATTTACAGTTATGATCTTATATGAATTTAATTATATTTCAAGACAAAATAGGAAATTGTCTCAAAATTGTGGCAAATTTTACATGATCTATAACAAAAAAAAAATAGTTTGAGCCATAAATTCAAAGCCTTTGGTTCTCGAAAGTGCAAATTCTCATAGACTTCTGCAATATTTGTTTTACTTTTGATTTGCTGTGTTGAATGTGAGTTCTCTGATCAGGTTAGTTTTACTTTTAGAGCTTTGAGACATTTCTAATGATCTCCAGCACCACAGTAATCGGCGAAAACATGTGCTGCGTATTAGTGCTGCTGGGAAGACTGTTCGGGGGGGTTTCCACCATTGTGTAGGATAGATGTACTTTCCCGAAACTTTACAATCAATTTATTTTTCTCTAATTAGAAACAATCATGCAGGGTAAAGGGTTTGGTCGATGGTCTTCCGACTAGCGCTCCCACAAAGCCACATTAGAAAAGTGACAAAATATTCCAAATTATCTTAATTAGTCATTATCTGAACCACAATTTGCCTATAATTGATTTTTAAAATAATATTTAGGCTTTAAATGTTCTTACCTGGAGGTTCTTTGGCAAACACATGGATTGTCAGCCAGAGAAGTAAAAGCAGCCTCGTTGCCATCGTGGAACACGGAAACAGGATGTTTTCGGCTCAACTGCAGTCCCACATCTTCAACGGAGTATCGACGCATCGCACAGTTCATTTCCTCGTCTGCTGCTTGATGATCATTGGTCTGCTTTGACAAGAGAGGAAGCTGTGCACCTGCAGCAGGCCTTTATGCTGTGTCACATGTCACCTAAATAACTCACAATTTCTACGTATTTTTGAACAGGAAGTGCAGCAGCGCTCTATATACGACATCACAGTGCCTCCAGTTTCAAGTAGTTTCACACAGACTCTGTGGAGAGAGAGAGTAATTATTACAACACAAAACACATGCTATAGTCGACTCTCTCTCCCTGGCAGGGAGGGCAAACCAAAGCCCTCTTCCACAGGAATGTCGGTCAGCATTCTGTACATTTATTATATAGTCATAGTCGCTAAAACCTCTAGTGAAGAGTTTCAGGTGACATCATTAACAGCTGCAGCACCGCTGTGTAAATATGTCGTGTGTATTAGTGCAACGTGCACCAAAGTATCTTGAACTGAAATTAGAGTGGCAAGATGTTGACTATAGTTTTGCATTATATCACCAAAGAAGAGCTAAAATGTAATGTATGGATTCTAGTAGGGTCGTGTTCAATCAGATACGTTCTGTTTGTGCTGCACCAAAGTAGAGTTTTGTGGGTTTGGTTTCCTGTTGCAGGAAACTGTTTAAGAACACTGTGAAGGTATAACTACATCTAAAGTGTATACTCCATAGTGACTATCTATATTTTAGAAAATTAATAGCAGGCCAGGCACCTTCATTTTTTCTCCTTTATTTTTATTTACAGGAGAAGCATAAACTCTCTGAAGCAAGAATAAAACACAAAGCAGACCTGAGAAGGCTACAAAAGCACTTCTACGGAGATTTGTGACTCTAATTAAACTTCACAGTAAATTCTAACAAAACATGTCTCTGTCATGATTCAGTTATTATGCATTTAAATCAGCTTCCCCCTGTGGAATACTAGGAACACTCTTTACTGCAGGCTTAACGTGCTTGGCTACCTGAATGATTTTTTGGTAAAGCGAGTTGATGAACAAGATCTGCACATGTCAAATAGATTTTTGAAAATAAAAATACAAATAGTAACTCTTAAAGCTGTGTCATCTTAAAGTTGTGATAACTAATATTTAAGCACAGTCATTTTCCCCATCACAATAAAATATGAAATTTAGGCTTACCTCACACAATCTATGTGATATTTGCCATTCATGTTTACAATCATTATATTACATGTATTTGCTGCAAAAACTGACTATTCTTATTATACTATTAATTTATCTTCAGTCTTCAGTCTTGTCTGAATCCGGATCACAGGTTACGCTGGAACATATTCCACCTGATTATAATAATGTTATTACCAAACTCCCCAAACGGGGGTTTCCCCTTCTTGACTTTTATTGTGAAATCCAGTCTTGTACCGACAACAAACAAGCATGTGTTTTATTTTGAAAAGGAGGAAGTCGCTTTGTTTTGATCGCCGCACCGGAAGAGCCTGTCACCGGCGCTCGTCTCGGTATTATCGAGTTCAAGCGGCGTTATTCCCGCACGACCTTTTCACAGAAAGCCGAATGAGCCTCGCGTTAAGGCGCCTTCCCGGCGCTAAATGGCCGGCGGCGCTCCCGACGAGTCTTCTCGCGGTGGCGTTTGTGTTCGTCGGCAGCAGCCATGGCGAGAGCTACGAGATGGACAACGAGAGGATGGCCGAAGAAAGCCACCGGCAGGACAGCGCCAATTTACTCATATTCATCATGCTGCTGACGCTCACCATTTTAACGATATGGCTGTTCAAACACCGGAGATTCAGGTTCCTACACGAAACGGGGCTCGCCATGATCTACGGTAAGACCGCAGGGGTTAGCTTCATGCTAGCCGTTAGCCGTTAGCCGGCCGAGCCAAGCAGAATCGCGTTTATTATCCTGCGTGTTTCTGTGTCAGTGGTTGAACTAGGAATTACATGTTTGACATTAACAATAGACTTTTAATGGAATTGTAAATATTATTATGTAATGCCCTTCAATTAGAATGTTGATTAAGCACTTTAATAATCAACCAAAAATCACAGTCCGATAATCAAGATAGTCCAAATGTCTTCTGGATGTGTTCCAGAATGAAGTCAGGAATACAATATTACATTTTAACATTCAAAACCTAATTTATGGATTCAAGAATCAGTTAAAAATACACAAACTCTGATTCACTTTTACTTTTCATGGTTGGTGTATAAAGATACCAAGAACAATTCGGAACCTTTTGATGATGATCCAGATCACCATGGCGATGGTGTAAATCCTATTACAAAGGATAATGAGCTGCTTGGCGGAGGTCTGCGCTCTCCGAGTGCCTTTCTAGTAGTATTACCTGTATTGAACTGCATTGATCATATAGCCGAAATGTTTTGAAAAGTCTGAAGATATCTGCTTTTTATGTATGACTGTAAACATCATATTAGCTTCAATCGAACTTCTAAAAATAAAACATTTACAGTGCTAAAAGTGCGTATTTCATACCCTGTCACCTGAATTAAATTGACATTAGGAATACTTTGATGACAGCTGAACTCCTCTCTGCCTCCCTGCAGGTGTGCTGGTGGGTGTCATCCTGCGGTTTGGGGTCCACGTGCCTCGTAGCATGAGTGATCTAATCCTCAACTGTGCCGTCAACACCAGCCCCCCCACACTGCTGGTCAATTTCAGCGGGCGCTTCTACGAGTACACGCTGAAGGGGGAAGTCAGCCAGGTCAAAGGGCGCCAAGTTCAAGATGATGAAATGCTGAGAAAGGCAAGGGGACGAACAGAAATGGGATTGTGTGGAGGGAAGATTGTTTCTTTACTCGCCAACATAAAAAACAATAAACGGCTGGCCGAAGAACACGCCGCGTTCGTAAACGGAGGCGTGTTTCAGTTATTGTTTGAGACCTTTGACTTGTTTCTTATTAAAATAATGCCTAGATTATGTTCGACGGCAGGTTTTGTGGACTCAAACTGATACTAGAGGTGTGATTCTAAGGCGTGGCAGGGGGGGTCGTCACACGGAAACTGAAATACATGAAAATCGGTATGACCTTTTGACAACGCAACTATTTTCAGGTGACCTTTGACCCAGAAGTGTTTTTCAACATTTTGCTGCCTCCCATCATCTTCCATGCCGGTTACAGTCTGAAAAGGGTAAGGGGAGTAATAACTAGTCCATATGAACACGCTCCATAAAGTACATTATAATGCAAGCGTGATATCCAGAGTTTCGTTTTAAATATAAATTTGTCTATAAAATGTGTCTTTTTCTGTTTTAGAGACATTTCTTCAGAAACATCGGCTCCATCCTGGCTTATGCTTTTATGGGAACGCTTATATCCTGTTTTGTTATTGGGTAAATCAATCACTTTGTCATCTGTGAAATCAAATTTCAGGAGATTTAGCCCAGAGCTTGTGTGAACTGTTTTGATGACTTGTAATGCATCCTTTTTTCTCCCCCCCCCCCCCCCCCCCCCTCTAGATTGATCATGTATGGCTTTGTGTCCTTCATGAAAGCCGTGGGCCAGCTTGGGGGAGACTTTTTCTTTACTGACTGCCTTTTCTTTGGGGCTATCGTTTCTGCTACAGACCCAGGTCGGCACTTTTGTTAAACGTAATCATTATTTTATTCAGCATAACTGAATATGTATACTTTATATATGTCTTATCCTGGTAGTGGATAGCCCCCGTGGTGCGGTGCATTTCCTGTTGTGTGCTAACAGTGTGTCTTTGTGTTGCAGTGACGGTCTTGGCCATCTTCAATGAGCTGAAGGTTGATGTGGACTTGTACGCTCTACTCTTCGGGGAGAGCGTCTTGAATGACGCTGTGGCCATCGTCCTCTCTTCGTAAGCATGAATTATAAGAGTTGCCAGGTGCCTTGCTGACAATTCATAGATGCTGCCCCATTTTCCATGAGAAGACTTATAAATCTAGAGTCCTACTTTTATGCAAAGTTCAATGGAGGATTGTTTGACCCTCCAGCTTCACTGTTTGCTTTCTTGTAAACAGTTGTTTATTTTTAACTTAATGATCCAATCAGTGAAACATCAGAAAGGTAACTTCAAATCAGTCTAATTTTCTTTAACTTGTCTTATTTAACAGTGTTATGGAAAAATAAAAGCCTTGATCAAGCTTTAATGCGTAATCAGAATCTAGCATACAACGGATTGATCTCATATTTTGTTCTTATATGGTATCTCCTTGGAGGGAAAAAATGGCTACTTCGAAAAATGAAGATTTCGCCACAGAAAATAAAAATGACCTTTGTATATGACGTTCATTAGAGTCACACGACGAGCAAAAAAAGAAAAGATAAAGAAGTCACCAGGACACACCTAATATCAGTCGGTGAGGTTCTGTCTGCACTGGACAAATGCTATCGGCGTTCCTGCACACGCTCTGCCCTTGTGGGACAAAGCACTAGCTCTTAATTTGCATTAATAATTAAAAAAAGTCTTTATTATCAGCTGAATAAAACAAAGCAGGAACAGCTTCCAATTTGGAAATCACCTTTGTTTTGTTCGACTGTTGCGCTGTAGGAAGTAATTGTTACACGGACTGAGTACTTTCACATAACCAGATGAGGAAGGAATATTTCACAGACAGCGTGGACCGGGAGGGAAAAAAAAATAACACAATGACCAATAATGTTTACGCGCCTGTTGTTTCAAGATTGACTTGCAAAATGTATACGTCACCGTTTTTGTGTGTTCAGTGTCCACTAACATCAGTCCCTGTCATTTCACTTGCTCTCCTCCCTACGCCCGTCCGTGTCATTCACCTGCACGTATGTATGCAGCGTTCTTCTCCGCTGGGAGAAGCAGGGTAGGCAGGGGGTTGGGCACGATGGGCCGGTTTGGTCAGGAAGGGCAGAGGAAGGGCTGGGAGAAAGACAGCCGCCGGCCTCAAGGTGGTGTGTGTGTGGATTGTTTGCATGTTTACAACGCTCGAGTGCTGCGTGCAGAGTTTCTGGTACAGGGCGATTGGCTTTTTACTTTAATCGAGAAAAAACTGTTCAACAATGCGAGAATCTCTCTGGGCATATTATCCAATAAGCCGCTTGTGTTCACACCAAACAGGAAGAATTCAGCGCATATTCAGAGAGAGAAAGAGAGAGTGAGGAATAAACTAACAGATTTCTGATATTTATTTGGATAAAAGTAGATTTACCTTTTACTTACATTTTCACTCCTTGTTGAGCTGTGCTGTGAAGGGACAGTGAAGGTTAGACGTTTTGGAGATAAGATCAGAGAGGACAGACTTTGATGGTTTGGACATGTCCAGAGGAGAGACAGGGACTATATCGGTAGAAGGATGCTGAGGATGGAGCTGCCAGGGAACAGGGCTAGAGGTCGACCCAGGAGAAGATACATGGACGCAGTGAGGGAGTAAGATATGTACATTAACACATAATGGATACCAAAAATGACCTGATAACCTCACATGAGCAATCCGGTGCAACATTTAGCTTCCTGTGGTCAACACAAGCACAATTTGAATTGTATAGTTGAGCGCTCAAGCTCATTCCCTGGCCGTCTAATCCATCCTTCGGTTTGTCGAAGCGCAGCGCCGACAGTCTCCTTGTCTTTCAACGCGGATGATATTTGATATTTGAATCATCTTCTTTCAAAAAGCACGGATTGGCACCAAAAAAAAAAGGAAACTCTGCCGAGTGCTCGAGTCGAGGGCCTGTTTAGTCACCATCACGTGCCTCGGGTGATCGGTGGACTGCTTCATGTTCAGGTCCGAGCTGACGCCCTTGGAGCTGTCCACTTGGGATTGGATGACCCCAGACACATGTTGGTGCGGGGCCCCGTGGCGTGAGAACCTGATCGTCTCAGATCAGGGGATGTGGCGCCGCTCCTTTCCTGTGAATGAAGCCTTTAGACCCGACACCCTGCTGCTGCTGCAAGAACTTTCTTTTCATTTCCCAAGTTTCTGCACACTCGATAGTTCCTGCAAATGACCAGGAAAAACAACAACTTTCTCTCTCTCTCTCTCTCTCTCTCATTTTGTTCATCACTGTTTAAAACATTGGGACGTGCTCTAAATCGATATCAACCAGTTATTTTTGGAATATACACAGATCCAATAAAGCCCAGCTCTAGTATGACGCCCGATCCTTGTGAAGTATAGGCATGCACATGAAACCAGATTGCTGGATTGGCGATTCTGCGGCTTTGATCTGATGCCCGAGCCTGTGTTTTGGTTTGAGGGTGTGTTGAAGTTCCCCTCCCAAATTCCAACTCCTGAGCTTTTCTATGCGAGTGTCTTATTTGTGTGTGTCCTCTGTCCTCCAGCTCGATCGTGGCGTACCAGCCCGCAGGAGACAACAGCCACAGCTTCGAAGCGATGGCCCTGTTGAAGTCTCTGGGCATCTTTCTGGGCGTCTTCAGTGGATCCTTTGCTCTTGGAGTCGCCACTGGGGTCATGACAGCTCTTATATCCTTTCAGCTGTTGCTCGCCATCAGGCGGCGTGTTTATTTGTTCACAGCGTGTGAACAAGCAGCAGAAGCTACAACTGTTTGAGGATGCATGCATGCAGCTTTGAGCCAGAATACATTGTGCTTGTTCCAGTCGGCTTAGAGACAATTTCTTATCTGTGTTTCCGTTGTCACTCCGCGGCAGGGGGTCCCCAAACATTTTCCTGTGAGGGCCACATAACATTTTCCTTCTCTGATGGAGGGCCGGGGTCAGTTTGTACAGGAAAGGTGTGACGATGGCAGGGGTGCCTAAACATTTATTGTTTTCCAGACAACCAAATAACCAAATATCCCTTTATTCACAGAAAAAAAAAGGTCAGGAAATAAATAATAACACTGTTAATAAAATAACTAATAACCAAATAACCCTTTCCGGGTTCATCACAGACCAAACCAAAGTAAGGATGCTTTTCTTCAGAATATTAATATATTCTCAATTCTCAATATTATCTTTAGGAAACAAAAGATTGAATTAATGACCCCTCTTGTATGCACCGAATACTGACCCCCCACCGGCTACTCATGTTGTATGGAAAGGAAGATACTATTATTTATTTTTGGTCTCTGGTATTGTTCAGGGGGCCGGGCCAAATGTGGAGGCGGGCCGTAGTTTGGGGCACCCTGCTCTACGGGTTCACGTCTCACATGCAGTTCCTTAAGTTTTCATTACGTCACCAAGTTCACGAAGCTGCGGGACTTCCCATTGCTCGAGACGGCGCTCTTTTTCCTCATGTCTTGGAGCACGTTCCTGTTGGCTGAAGCCTGCGGCTTCACAGGTACGTCTGGACACGGCGCCCCCCCCCCCCCCCAGGCAGCTCTTCCCCATAGTAGCAGATCAAAGTCGGCAGCCCCCTGCTTCAGCAAACTGTCACCCCTAAATATTGAAGCAGCTTCATTGTTTAACCGATCTGCTCGTAGACGTATCATCCGGGTCTGCCGTTATAAAAGATCACGTTTCAAAGACTACTGATGATGAACAACCAGGTCCAGTTCCGGCTGGCGGTCCTGACTGACTTCTGCTTTTGCTCAGGCGTGGTGGCGGTCCTGTTCTGTGGCATCACGCAGGCTCACTACACTTTCAACAATCTCTCCCCTGATTCTCAGGACAGAACCAAACAGGTGATTTATATCCTAATGCCTCTCATGTCGGTGCCGCTTTTATATTAATGACGATAGGTAATGTTTTTTTTTATTTGTTTGAGATGTCATAAATCAAACACGGAGAAACAGTCAGATGTTTTATCAGTGAAAGAAAGGCGTGCCTTGAGCGGGTGCTGCTCTGCGAGGAGGGAGTTTTGACATCTTTGTCATATTTGTAATTTAAGCAAGATTCTGAGAAACATTTCCTTTTCCTGATGAGGAAACGCTGCTGGAGCAGAGAGACTGAGAACCACGATGTATAAAGATGCTGAGTTTGAAAACCAAAAGGGTCCAAAACCCAAACCAGACGGTAGTTCTGAATACACATCATCACATTTAGGACACCGACACACATCCTGTTCAAAGGTTTTACGTGACATCTTTAAAGCATTTATCAGATTAGGCATAGCTGTGCTTGACATGCTCTGTAACTAGATATTTGTGTGAGCGGTCTGTAAATAGATCGGGGGGGTGTCACCTGGGTGCTGACCGTCGAGCGCCCCGCGGCCGATGCTTGTCCCATCGCTGTAACACCTTCTTACGTTTCTCTCCCCGTTAGCTGTTCGAGCTGCTGAACTTCCTGGCGGAGAACTTCATCTTCTCCTACATGGGTCTGACGCTCTTCTCCTTCCAGTCGCACGTCTTCAACGCGCTTTTTATCATTGGCGCCTTTGTATCCTTTGAATCTGCTTGATGCCAATAAAGACATGAACGCCTTTCTACCATGTAAAAAAAACAAAAAAAAAAAACACAGATGACGTAACTTCCTGTCGGCTTGCTCCCTTGACCTTTCTGAATCGCGCAGGTGGCTGTTTTTCTTGGCAGGGCCGCGAACATCTACCCTTTGTCCTTCCTGCTCAACCTGGGCCGCAGGAACAAGATCGGGTCCAACGTTCAGCATGTCATGATGTTTGCAGGTACGGCCCCGAGACCACAGGTTTGCTCCTTTTAGACAAATGACTTCTCACATACAGTGTTGCTATGACAACGGTAAATGGGCTCATTGCTAATGCCTCACGTGTCTCTGCACACATTTGGCTGGTTCTGAACCCACAGCCTCACGTCCAGCAGAAAGTGGTGCATAAACAAACTATTGTTTGGTGTCACAAAGACGCCGTCTTGTCATCCCTGCACATTGTCCAGGTCTGCGTGGCGCGATGACCTTTGCTCTATCGATCAGAGACACAGCGACGTACGCTCGTCAGATGATGTTTTCAACCACCCTCCTCATCGTCTTCTTCACCGTCTGGATATGTGGCGGTGGCACCATGCCCATGCTGTCCCTCATGAGCATACCGTAAGGCTGGGCGGCGGCGGCGTTGTTTCGTCCCCTTTGCTGAATGTTCTTCTGTCCGAGGCGATGCTTCAACCTTTTGTCTTTCAGGGTGGGCGTCGACGCTGATCAGGAAGCCGCTGTAAGTAATACTATTCTAATGATAATCGGTGGTTTAGTGGTTTTATGACATTGGTAAGTTGCTAGGTCAAAGAATAATGAAATGGTAACTAATAAACATTATGCTGAACAGAGTTCGGCGGTTTTGGACGGGTCGCAACGGAGGAACACCAAACACGAGAGCGCCTGGCCCTTCAGGATCTGGTATATCTTCGACCACAAGTATCCTTTGAGCCATCGATTCAATATTTTAAAGGGGACATATTATGAAAAACAACAACACTTTTCCCATGTTTCTACACTAATATATGAAACTACGCTCAGTTTTTTTGTGCACTCTCCCCGTGTCTGCGCTCTGCACATCTACGTTCTACCTGTGGATCGTGCCTGAGTCGAAGAAGAAGAACAGAGTGGATAAAGTTTATTTTTGGTGGTAATGTCCCGCAAAAATGTTTTAGTGTGTGCTAAAAAAAAAAAGTCACCTCACCGGTTGCCATGGCAGCGTGCCCGCTATGAATTTAGATTTGGTTAAATTTTCAGAGGCGTTTCTGATAGATTTGTATGAGACAGAAATGACGGACGCTGTCCTGCAAGCATCTGTTTGCTATTCTGACCAAAGTCTGTCACAGATATTTCATACAAGTGTGTGGGACCTGCAGAAAAAGGGTCTAATATGTGACCTCTAAGATCCTGTCTTCAGAAGTGTGAGTGGCGGTTCCTGCTGTGGACACCAGAGGGCGCTCTTCTTAAATTGTCAGACCCATAAAACTTCGACACTGGAGTATTTTCCACCATCAATCACACTTCAAAGCCTTTGAATCGTGAACGCGTTGCTCGTCCTTGACGTGAATCCTTCCACCCAGCTACTTGAAGCCGCTGTTAACGCACAGTGGCCCCCCCCTCACCGCCACGCTGCCGGCGTGCTGTGGACCTCTCGCTCGATGCCTGACCAGCCCGCTCGCCTATGAGGTTTGAACAAACATCACAGCTTGAGCATGCACTGCAGCTCGAATGACGTATCGACAGCGAGTAAACTTTATTCGGCAAGGCTGACGAGCCTGAAACAAACATCTCGGTGAAACCCTAACGTGTAATTACACGTCTCTGTTAAATGCTATAAACAAGTAAAAATAGGGACAAGCGTCCGGCTCAAGGCTACAATTGCTGTTTCCGCTCGCTATTGGCTGCAGCTTCGCACTGGAGGTCGGGGAGAGCGTTCAAATGCTTCTCTATTATTCTGAATTCGTTTTCATCTCTCCACCCCCCCCCCCCCCCCTCTCCATGCATCAGAATGAAGGTCAGCTCCACAATGACGACTCTGACTTCATCCTGAATGATGCCAACGTGAGCTCCATGTACGCAGACGTCACCGTCAGAACTGACGCCTCTGGGTCCGGCACGATCAACCGCAAGCGCTCCGCCGCCGCCAGCGCCAACGCCGGGGCCGGCCAGTCCGACCACGGCCTGGATCATGAGCTCGCTTCGGCGGAGCAGGAAGTGGCGATTAGGGGCACCCGCCTGGTTCTCCCCATGGACGACCCAGTGGAGCCCCCGACCACCGTCACCCTGCCCCCGCCGCCCTCCCCGCCACACTCCGATCCCCGCAGGCACAGATTGTAAGGCCATTAGGTTCCAAAGCCGCACGCCGTTGAGCTCGATGTGACGGGGAAACGACATCGGGTAGCAGGTTTGTTGAAACGATCGCCGCTCTGCGTGTTTCTGTCAATACGGAGCTGAACTAGCCTCAGCTTTATTTAAATCACCGTTTGGGTGGATCACTGTCGCATTAAATGTAAATGTGATACATACAAGGTAAAAAATTAGGGTCAACCAAGAGCACCTCAGGTTCCAGAGGTTACTCGACATCATCTGAGGAGCACATTTAACCACCGTTTGTTGAAGATGAAAGTTTGCCTGTAGATTTTGCTCCTCAGTTTAAGACTTTGGTGATAAACCAGTGCTGCTGTCTTGCTTCCTAAAACACAGATTCCCTCAGGCTGTACCTTTAACGTTCTTAAATGTTCTCTTATCACTTCAATCTCTTCTGTTTTGGAGTCTCTCCTCAGTACGAGATCTTCACTGGTCGGGCTCATTTCAAGTGTTTGTTCGGTAGAAATCCTTCTGTTTATCCAGGTGTTGGGGCAGGTGTGTTCACACCCCCCTCAAAGTTGGTTGGTTTAGAGGGTTCACATGCGGGGTCAACGTGGTGGGGGGGGGGGGGGACCAACACGTTACCAGTGTTGGTCTAAAAGAACATTATTGCATGGACGGTAGATGCTATTTTTTTTTTCGTGGGCCTGATTTATAAAACTTGACTTTGGCATAGAGTTAATCTGAATCCCAAACTAAATCCAGACTTGACGCAGGCGTCCTGTAGAGCTATTTGCAGATTGGAACCAACATGGGTTTAAGGCAGCGGTGAGCTTGATGGACGATGTCCTCAACGAAACGGGAGAACTTTCATCTCTGCAAAGGTTGAACTGGTTCATCAGAGGAAATGGAAAGGTACCTTTCCTCGGTTCGGTTCAGGCTGATTCATAGGATAAAGCTTAAAAAACTTAAAACTTGAACTTAAACTCCAGAACATTTATGGTCAGAATGTTTCAGCAATCAAACCTTAGCACAATGTCAGAAACGATAAAGTGTCTAAAGCTAAAAGCGCGTTTCTAAATGAGGCTCCAGGATCCACTAGCCCTGATCTGTTCATACGTTTGTTAATTTATTTAAACGAATGGTTTCTACATGTGATGATTTATTTTGTTTATTGTTTTTTTGTGCAACACTGTTGAGTATTCTGTTGGAAACTAGGACTGCTCCCTGGAAAAAGCACCTTTTACTAAAAAAAAAAAGTACTACTGAACCTGCACAAGTTACTTTGTTCAGCAGGGGACTCATGAGGGAGGTGAATGTTTGTTCTTTACCGTGTGTTCATATTAAAATATCTCCTTCCTGTTCTGTAGCAGATCCTACTTTATACTTGGACACTAGAGCTTCCTGCGTGTGTGTGTGTGTGTGTGTGTGTGTGTGTGTGTGTGTGTGTGTGTGTGAGAGAGAGAGAGGGGGTGGTTGTGGTTCATGTTAGATTGAAATGGTCCTTTAATCCTTCTGAACAACAAAGAGCCGTGTCTTTGTGATGTTGCAGCTTCAAAAAAAGTCTGAGCTCTGGCAAATCTGTTTTCACTCCAAGTGCCTGTTTCGAGATTCCTGAATTGTACACATTTGGATTTGCTAATGTGCAGTAGAATCATCTTTCCACATTTTTATGACACTAAATGTGTTTTAACCCTTCGTCGCCGTTGATATTTCTCTCGAAAGAGCAAGCTTAACCGCAACTCTCAGTACTGGGAAGTGACACGGCCAACTAATATTTCACCACTGTAACCATTTTGCGGGCATAAATTATTTTGCTAAATGAGCTTCAGTTTTGTCCTGTTAACATTTGAATCGGTCCGATATTCAAGAGGTACAAACTAAATGGTGGTCCAATAGTTTTCTCAAGGTGAAAACGGACAACCATCTAAGACTTGCAGCCCGTCAGAGTTTGCCGTTAATCCAGATCAGGATACAGATGCAGGAATTTCAGGAATTTAATTTCCTTGTCAACAACATTTTCCCTAATATTGAACCAATTTCTGCATAATTCAGTGGACGGGACGTGCAATGGATAAGAACCAATACAATTATTTTTTTATGGGTCCAATCGGATGGACTCACTGTCAATGGGAAAGCCGAGCCCGGTTGGATGCGCATAACAGCAGCGTCGTCGAGGGTTACAGGGGATCCATATAACATGTAAAATGTCATTTTTCTATTAGACTGTGATCAGTATCGATTTTTGATACGTTTCAGAAGTTATCTAGTTTACTTTAATGTGAGTTTGCTCTTTCTTATCGATACAGGCATGAGTGAATTAGCGTTTTATTATTATTAAAAGCGAGCCACTCGACAATTCTCTCTTGTCACCTGATTGTAACTGAAACCATTGAAAGAAAAACTAATTATATCATTTGTATATGAATTTTTGCATCTTCTAAAACTAAAAACATGAACATGTTTCTGCTTGTGGAAACATTCATTCAAATTCTATTTATGGAAAGTAGATTTACGATGTGTCTGTCTGTGAGTGTTTTTAAAAGTGTAAATGTCTGTCGAGGGGAACCGATTTCCCCCCAAATTTATTCCGATTGTGTGCTCAGTCAAACATCTTGTGGAATAAAAATTCATTGTTGAAAATGACTGCTTTGCTCTGTACAGTTTGGTAAATTACTTCCCAGGGCTCATTCTGCTCTGCATCAGCAGGGTAAAAATAGTTCTGTGTTTTACCATGACCTGGATGACTGAGAACCAGCACAGACACCAAGGAGGTTCTGTTTTTTGACTGAGTTTTTCTGTTTTCCTGTTAGCAGGATTACGGTAAAACTGCCGGATGGATCTTGATAAAAATAAATCTGAAGATGAGTCTTGGCCCAACTTAGATCTCATTAAATTTGGAAAGCGATCCGGATAACCGTCACCCACCAAAAATCACAGTCATAAAGGAGTCCGATATGAACTGGCATGCAGAATGTCTTCTGGATCTGATCCAGAATGATGTTAGGAAAAGAAATCTTACATTTTAACATTGAAAACCTTATTCATAGCTCTAAAAATAATTTAAAAATACACATAAACTATGATTCACTTTTACTTTTCATGGTTGGTGTATAAAGGTACCGAGAACGATTTCGAACCTTCTGGTGATGATCCAGATCACCATGTGGACGGTTTAAACCCAATTAGGAGGGGAATCAGTGGCTTTGTTTGCATTACTCACATACCAAGCGTTTTTTTTTTTAAACTGGAAAAACTCTTTAGGTTCGACTTTGAAGACAATGTTGGTCCACTCCGACGCCGGGTCTCTTATTTTGAAGGCGAATCCTGTGGGTTCACCTTCAAAATAAGAGACCCTTGACATCGAGTTGGCGCATGCGCAGACGGCAGCGCAGTCGCACCGCGCGAGGGTCTCGCTGAAGGAGAGTCCCGCTGCTTCAGTCATCCCGGAGCCGGAGAGCTGCGCGCGCCCGGAACCAGGTAGGTGGTGATGAATGGTTGACCTGGTTACTGCTGACGTCATAGATAGTTAGCCGGCAGGCTTTGTGATGTCCGGTGAAAACTGTGAAACTACGAAATGTAAATATAAATGGTCTCTAGGATGATGACGTCATTAATGATAAAGACACGCAGCTAGTGGCTGATGACCCACGCAGGGTGTCCACCGGACACGTCTCGTGTAACTGTCTCCTTCTGCCTGCACAAACATCTAAAGAAGAATCTTAAACTCTCAAGAGTTGAAAGGGGCGTTGGCCAGCTGTCTCCTGGAAGTGTGTGTGTGTGTGTGTGTGTGCGTGCGCGTGAGTGAAAGCTACAGTTACATAAATGCTGACTTGGACTCAGGAAATCTGTTTCTGGTTAGTTCTCATTTTTTCACTCCGTAATGGAAACACTGAGACAAAAATGCACAGAGGTCAATTAAAATTCCTGCGCTGCTATTTTTCATTGCTCTGTCTCTCCCCGAGTGTGTGTGTGTGTGTGTGCGCGTGCGTGCGTGTCTACACAGATCCATGCAAGTCATTTGTGATGCTGCATAGACTATAGCAACTGTTATTTAATCAGTGGTTGTGAGATCAAGTCTTGATCAACATGTGGAACTGACTTCTTTCTTACACACACACACGCACACACACACACACACACACACACACACACACACACAGTAAACGGATTTAATTAAAACTCATGATCCCTCACCACGAGTGAAGAAAGAAAATATTTAAGTATCCACATGTCTATAAGTGTTCAATAAAAAATTATTAAACTAAAATCAAGACAGATATCAAGCGTCTACGGTACCCAGGAGATGTCGATAAAGTTGTGTACAAAGCTATTTTAGGGTTAGGAGTTAATACTCATAATAAAACCACATGTTAGTTTATATTACAGTAATATATCGTTTATTATAGCATTTTGTTTGTGTATCTATATAGCAATTGGAATTTCCATTGTTGTTGGCGTTGATTTGGGTGTTTTTTAGACGGCCGGAATGGATTAAATGTTTAAAATGATTTGATATGGGAGGAAACATGCAGAAACAGCATCAGGAAACACACGGGAGACGCCACCGACCTCGCCAGTCCTCGGATGGCGTCGGCGGAGCGTTTGGCAAAAGTTGTTGAAACCAAACATGACCAAACCCATTCCCGATCGCCCCCCCCCCCCCCCTCACTTTGTTTGTGGGTGACACTAAAGCAAAAGACGAGACTCGGACTGAGACAGTGGAAGGACACATCAAGCTGCATCGCTGCAACAGGAGGCTGAATGCTGCTGAATTTAAATAGCCAGGAAAAGCACACGCACGCACACGCACAAGCACACACACACACACACACACACACACACACACACATACTCAAGTTTTTTTTTTATCAGACTTGAGTCTGCATGTTAAAGAAATTACCATGAGCTCATTCCCATAAAGCAGCCTCATAAAACCAACTGTCTGAACGTGGCCGTAACTCCCAGGTTGAGACTTCCTGTTTTTTTATTTTGCACTTTTTTGTTGATTTTCACAGCTCTTGATTACTAAAGTCTATATTTTTTTGGAACGATCTTTATTGCCGATGTTTTCGTAGAGTTTTCTTCTCGGCCTTCAGGATCCGACTGAGGAACTTGGATGGTGTGTTGTGTTTGCGCTGCAGCCATTAGTGCGTGTTGTGGTGTGTTTTAAATCGCTGACATTACTCAGTGATTGTGAAAAGCCAAAAGCCTGTTGTGTTGCCCTGCAGGGTTCCAAAATGGGGGGGGGGGGTGAATAAAATTCTTTGCTATAGGTGACGGGTAGGGATTAGAGTAGATGAAGCCGTTAGCCTGCTTCTGTTATTCGTTCAATCCATCCAATGTCTAAAGTGTAAACAGACTCATTTGTGGTTTTTAAAGGTTTTTTTTTTAGGGAGCTGTGAATTCCTGGGAGTCTTTCCGTCACCGTACGGTTGCCAGGCGACCGGTGGACGCTGTAGTTCATTAAGGAGTGCTGGTTGCAATTTAGTTTCATTTGACAGAACCACACCTTTAAACACTTACTGTGGAAAGACAGTACCGGTACATTGGGAGTCATTGCCAAGTGAGAAATTAACGAGGCAAGTCAACGTGCAGTACAATCGCCATCGTTTTTGTTTGTGTTTACGTTTGCAATCAAACGTGTAAAATGCAGTCATTCTCATGTGCCGAATTCTCTGATGGCAATAATCATATTTAACTGTAATTTATTACTTTATTTTCAACATCTGGTGTCTTTTTATGGTAGTTTATTACTGTAAATCTGTCCTTAGCAGTAAATACTATGTTGACTTTTAGAAGTACGATTGTCCAGATTTGCGTTTGTCATCATAGTGCAGTCATTTCATGAAATTACGCTGGTGAATTCACAGACAGTTATCAGTTATCTCAAGTAGCTTTCAGAAAGAAAATGTCCCAAATGTTTCAGTTTTCCTTTTTGCTTATTAATAATAGTGATAGATGTTAGAGGCATTCAACCACCGGTCCTCAGCTGGGAAAGTTCAAAGCACAGTGAGGAAGGTATTTTGTTATAGGGTGTTTTGTCCCTTCAGCAAAGTCAAGGAATGGAGACGCCCAGCATCTTACAAAGACGCGAGACTCATTCAGCATTGTGGTTTAAAAAGAAAGAAAGAAAAAGAGTCGCCATTTTAGAAATCCATTCCAATCAGTTTCAGACGCAAACTACTCCGTATGTCACTGAGGGCCAAGCCGTCTCTTAACATATTTTTATATCCTGCTACTGCTGAAGGAAAGGGAGGTTTTTCTTTTCTGTTGTGGTCTGAAAGACATTTCAGTTTCCAAGTCGCAAAAAACGAGGGAGGCAAAGGAAAGAACCGACGAAGAATGCAGAAACAAGAAGTAGAGGTTCGAGGGAAACGGAAGGGGCAAAGTGAGGTCGGTTGAAATGTCGTCTGCCGGCGGCGTCTGGTGAAGCAGCGGTGGACTCTGTGCTCCTTCATCACTCGGCTCAGCTCAAATCTGTTGTATCGCCGCTATTCCGCTGTCTGGAATGCGGCTAAATAACACAGCTTCTTTGTCGGCAGCACAAATATTTATCCGAGATAAGGTTACTGGAGTGAGCGGAAACGCAGTTTTTGACGCCACAAAATGTCAGACAAGTTGTCAAGCAACGGGAGGGTTTTGTATAACGATGAAACCGTTTGCGACGTGGTCTTCGTAACGCAAGTCCGTTGTTAGGTGACGACCGCCTGTACTGTAATTTAGAGCCTTCTTCATGCCCTCGTTGAAATCATTGGCAGCGAGCGAAAGAGACATACAACACAGCGTCATCGGCGTAGTGTGACATTTAAAGTCCACATTGAGATTCGCTTTGCAACTTGGCCAAAAGCGGTCATTAACCTTGTGGAAGGGGAGAATCTCCTGGACCTTGAATGTTTTTGGAAGTTTTGAAAACTCAGCTCTGAACCCGGCTGCCAAGCGCAGCACAGTCTTCATGTCAGAAGAAGCACCCGTCCGTCTTCTTCGGCTTTTGCGGGTCACGGGAGTTGCTAAGATTCAAACCCGGTACCTTCTTGCTGTGAGGCGACAGCGCTAACCACTCCGCCATCGTGCCGCCCACAGAAGAAGCATTTGTCTTCCATTTACACAGCCCAGTATCACAAATCACACGTTTACTTAAAGGTGATTTAGAAAGAAGAAAAGAAAAGAAAGAATACATCTGAAAGAGCAACAGATAATAAATAAATAAGTAAATAAATAAAGTATTAAGTAAAGTGTATAATAATACTGTAGCTTTTCCCATGTCATGATGTCATACTGGGATCTGGAGACTTAATGGTGAAATAAATTGTCGCAGCCTTAACTGATCAAACTATGGCAGCATTTTGCAGTTACTCACGTGATACTTTAAACCACGGGTTTTACACCAGGAGGACATTTGCTGCAGATAAGGAAGGATGAAGCCAGGCCGTCGGCAGCCTGCAGTAACGATGACATGGAGGAACATGCGAGCGGTATTTTGTACCTTAACAGTAAATCTATTTTTAAACCATCAGGAATTACCTTTTGGAAACTTTCTTGACTGATGATCGAAAAGTCCCTGAAATGTCCAACACTGTGGAAGGAAGTTTAACAAGTTGAGCCTGTCAATCCATAGCCTTTACTGAGTGTTGTTCTAAAAGCAGGAACAGTGTGTGTGTGTGTGTGTTGCTGGACTGTGCCAACGACGCCAGTCTGATGCAGGCTTCCTGCTTCTCAGTTTTCTACGACATTCTTCAGTGATAAGCTCATGCCAACAGACACACAGATGCAGGCGGCGCAGGCAGAACAGACAAGCCAACAAACAGACGGTTTTAGTTTGGTCATGTTCGTCCCATCTGCCTTCCTCATCCCCTCTTTGTCCCGCCTCTTTTTTCACCCTCACGTGTTTTTTTCTTTTAATGTGTGCACAATTTTCCTCTCATGCATGTTACATCATTCATCTCTCTGCACGCCCCCCCCCCACTATTCGAGTTAGAAAGGTCGAAATAGTCACCAGTGAATGTTGACCTTACTCCATGTGCGAGTTGATAATAAATAAATAAAATAAATAAATAATGATAATAAAGACAGCTGTAGTCCTCGTGTTCCTCTTTACACGTTCACCATTCCACGGCCTCACCCAGCACCTCTTACGAACCGCACAAAGCCCGTGACGCAAATCTCTACGAATAGATTTACGGCTCCGCAATGTCGTCAATAAAAGTATACGCAGCGTTACTTTCTGTGCCACATCTTAAATGAACACTTAACTGTTACCATGGCGAGCAAACAGCATTTTGTTTGGCTAGCTTGGATACGAGGATATGATGTATGTGCTGGTCGGGCCATGTCGGAGCGAGAGAGAGAAGAACAAGCGGCGCCATTGTCCTCAGAGCGGCTAGATGTTAGCACAGCCTGATTTGTTTGGTTCCAACCTGTGTGGATACTGGCTTGCTTCCTTCGGCCATTGTTTGCTTCCCATCAGATAACGTTACCATGTCGCTGCTAGCCAACTCACGATTATTGCCGCTCTAAAGGCCACGGAACTTTACATTGTGTCTACTGAGTCAGCCAGATCATGGAAAACACGGATTCATATTAGTTCAGAGAGACGCAGGGAGTCAAGTAGAAGGCAAAAAGGCAAAAAGGCAACGTCTTTCCAGTGACGGATGAGAATCTCGCCCATTTAGCAAATAAGCCAAAGCGAAGTCGTGAGTTAGCGTGTTACTGAGAGGGAGACGAACGTCGACACATCGCCTGCAAAGGAGACAAAGACAAGTTATTCATCTGCTTAGCTACAACCTCTAACCTTGTCAGTCAGATGTTTGTCTCTGTGACGGACAGGAAGCAGTTTAACCGCAGTCTAAAACGTCCCCTCTTACAAGTGATGCTGCAACCTACGCAAATGCATTTGTTTCCTCCCTGACCAGATTCCATGGAAAACGTTCTTTTCCGCGTTTGGGATTTGACTCGTTTGGAGAGACTAAAGTCGTTTTCACACCTGACCAAGCGGACCCCGGTTCGGTTGTGGGGGGGGAAATCCCTCCCTCTCCCACGTTTGCTTTGGTTTGGAGTGCTGTACTACCCTAGATGCACTGCGTATAGCGTTACTATGTACATCGGTCCTGTGAGCTTTCACACTGCATGCGAACCGAACCAGGGTTCACTTCCAAGCGAACCGAGACACCACGTTTTTAGGCGTACCAGAGTTCGGATTAGCTTTCCCACCTGCCCGAACGAAGCGGACTATCCGAGGAAACAAACTCTGATCTGTTTAATGCGGAATAAACAGCTCTGGTGTGAAAGCGACTTAAGAGTCACACGATGCTCTAAATTTGTCTATGGAGGCTTTTCGTTTTGTTTTTCCAAAGCATATATTTATATATATTGAACTATTTCCATCAGTACCAACTGTGTTTTAAATATGGAATGCATCAGTTATACGTGTGTAAAATGTCTGAACTTTCAGTCTTCATATTGAGTCACCCCAGAAAGCGAATCAGGAGTCTGTGCTGATCTGTCGCCCCAGCTTCTACCCACGCCACACTTTGCCTTGTGGTCCATGTGAGAAGGAGGTGACGTGTGTTTGCGTGAGGAGGTTGAGTCAAAGCTTTGTCGACGCTCCAGATCTCATCACATCAATCTCTTCAGGCATTCCTTTCAGGAAGTTCACCTCAAGTAGACTCACAAGAGAATTCCTCGCCTTCGGCTGATGAGAGAATCAGCTCGGTGGACAGATTTCAGATGTGTCCTCCTCCACATGTGTGTTTATGTGGCCCTGCTTTATATAATTAACCATCTGAAACGCTCACCCTGTAATCCAGCCCTGCGATCACACTGCCATTTTGGTTGGCTATGTTTATCACATTTATGTGCTTGTAGTTTAGGGGCGAAGGATTTAGGAGGTCAGTCACATGAAGGATGGCTGAAAGAAAATAAATCAATAAAGTGACTGATTTAGGTGCCGTGTCCTCCATTTAACCGAAAGAAAGACTATGAAAAATACAGAATTTAAATTCTGAGCTCCAGATAAGTGTAAAGTTTAACCTATACAAAGGTCAGTCTGCCTCTCTGTGTCAAAGTCATCAGTCGATGGAGCTGCTTTCATCAGGCTGAGGTTAGATGGCTCAGAGAACAATAAACACAGGTGTGTAACACCTGGATGCCACGCCCAGGCACAACACAAATCCTTCATCGGTGCTGCCCCTCATCTCATCATCAATCTGCACCAGCAGCGCCCCCTTGTGTTCGTAGGGAAGACATTAAAAATGTGCCTCACGACGCTGGACCATTCCTCTCTTGTCCTTTGCATGAATGCAGCCGTCCCGTGAGTGACGATGGCGGACAGCCCACGCTGCTTCTACTGCCGAGAGGACCTCGGGGGGAAGAGGTTCGTCCGCCACGAAGGCAAGCCGGTGTGCGTCCGCTGCCACACCAAGTTCTGCGCCAACTCTTGCGCTGAGTGCCACCGCCCCATTCCCGTGGAATCAAAGGTGAGTGTGTGTGTGTGCGTGCGTGTGACCTTTTACCCCTTGCACTTCTGATCGGACTCTCCCCCTCCTCCCACCAGGAGCTCAGCCACAAGGGCCGGTACTGGCACGAGGAGTGTTTCCGTTGCACCAAGTGTTACAAGCCTCTGGCGAAGGAGCCCTTCAGCACCAAGGACGAGCGCATCATGTGTGGGAAGTGCTGCTCCAGGGAGGACGCTCCACGCTGCCACGGCTGCTATAAACCCATACTGGCCGGTACCGGAAGACATTTCAAACCAGTTGTTGTTAGCAGAAAAACCCGTACTCTAGTGGCTTTTGGAATTTGGCACACAAGTTAATTTATGTAAGCAATGATATTACTGTATTAGGAAGCGATTCAACCTCGCAAGGCCGTTTAAACCATTTGTCTTCACGCCTGCCTGCCATGTCGGCGCTCTGATCAAGCCTCTACTGTCCCGTCTTCGCAAGTATTGTCTTGTAGCACAGCCAAACCGGGCTTCAAACCCATTTTGAGAACCTTTTTTTTTAATTTAAAATGAGACTGATTTTAAGGCTGAAACTAATAAAATGTCAAAACCCTTGAATTAATCTGCTCAATATGTTTGAATTATCTAACCAAACTCTAAAATGTTATCAAAGACGACGATCCAAACACTTCCCTCCAGAACCTCTACAACAATTCTATTTATAGAAATCCTCACACTGCTGTGATTGGATGTACAGTATTCTAATTCTCATTCAACTTGGCGTTTCGTAACCTCTCGTGTTCCGCAGGCACAGAGAGCGCGGAGTACAAAGGGAACTCCTGGCACGACGACTGCTTCACCTGCTTCAACTGCAAGCGACCAATAGGATCGCAGAGTTTCCTCTCCAAAGGAAGTGACGTTTACTGCAGCCCTTGTTACGACAGGAAGTTTGCCAAACATTGTTTCAGCTGCAAAAAGGTACGGTTTTCCCTTTTCAAGCCCGCCTTCTGAAAGCCTGAACTAAAAACCCGGCGCGTCAAAGGTGTAAAAAGTTCTGCAGGGAAGGCGTGGCGCAAATAGAGATTTGAGCAATGATTGAATGTGTTGCATTGAAGACATTTAACAAAAACACTTCCATAAACCTCCAGCCCATCGTCTCTGGAGGAGTGAGCTACCAGGACCAGCCGTGGCACGGCCACTGCTTCGTGTGCAGCTCCTGCTCGAAGCCTCTGGCCGGGTCCAGCTTCACCAACCACCAGGACCAGGCCTTCTGCGTCGACTGCTACAAGAGCCGTGTGGCGAAGAAATGCTGTGGCTGCCAGAACCCCATCACCGGTCGGTTTAGCTTTAAAGATTTACCAGTATAAAAAAATAAATAGAAGAAGAGGCCCAGGCCGGTCTAGTCTAGTCTAGTCTAGTCTAGTCTAAGAACGGGATAGATTCCCAGGTTTACGACCTGTGAGCGTTCACGCCATCATGGATTTACAGTGTAACTCTAGGGCCTGGAAATATGGGCCAGATGACAGATTGATTCCCAGATCAGATATGTGGCTGTGGGAAACGTCAAAGTTTCCCCCGATGACGTGCATTTTAATGTGGACACAGTCCAGACAGACAGAAACCTTTTGGGATGGATTTTTTTTTTTCCACCAAACGATTTGCCTCATAAACAGTAAAGTTTACAAGAAGAGTTGGTTTGAGTCGATGACACAGTTTGACTTCAACCTCTGCATTGCAGCTGATTAACGTGCATATGCTAGCCATCTGCATGAATGTAATGTAGCTGCTAACAGCAGTAATTCACACAAACATTGAGTTACCAGAGTTGGAAAAGTACACACTTTTTTTTCTACTCAAGTATTACTACAATTAAAAACTTGTGTAAAATAAAACAAAAAGTTTTTTTTGTTGTCAAAATAGAAGGACTTATTCAATGTCTATACTCAAGTAGAGGTAAAAATGTAGAAGCACAGAAATGAAAGTATAAAGTACCGGTCGTCCTTTGAAGGATCTTTCTGCTGACGTTTTCTGTGCAAACGAAAATGAACTTTGTTAATTTAAGTTACTGTGACATTGATGTCAGTGTTTTATTATTAATTCATAGACAAAGAATGTATTTAGAAAATGCAGATAAAACTTTAAATATCATGTAAAGTACGCAGAGACCTGAAACCTCTACTCAAGAACAGTAGCAACGCATTTTACGGCGGTACCTCCCACATGATTAAGTTTTGACTGACAAACATCCGCCACCGATCTCTGACTCATCTCCTGTCCTCCCAGGTTTCGGTAAAGGGGTGAACGTGGTGAACTATGAGGGCAGCTCCTGGCATGAATACTGCTTCAACTGCAAGAGATGTTCCCTCAGCCTGTCCAACAAGCGCTTCGTAACCAAGGGGACGGACATCCTCTGCCCCGACTGTGGGAACAAGTAGACAAGGAGAGCCCGATCACTGGCTGACGTCTTTTATTTCAATAATATGTTTGATTTTAGTTTTCGGGAGATACTTTCCTACAGTGAGGGGAAACATGGGACCAAAATGTAATGTGGGTCCACTGTTGACTGTATTCGCTGATGCTGCATTCTAGCATTAAAATCTAAAATGTGCCGAGCAATGGAAATAAAAAAAATAATAATACTATACACGTCAGATAATACGTGTGTGTGTGAGCCTTGAATCACGGAAACAACGGCAGCAGGAATCACACAAGGTAGTTATTTTGTTCTACTGTGGTCTATGCTAAAAAGTTAGCATAAACATGGAAGCAGCCACGTACTTTTCAAAATTCAGAATACATTGCTTGAATGTTGTAGCAGTGACGTCAAAAATAAAATATATAGATTTGAGACATTTAAATGAAATTGTTGCCTTGATTTCTTTAAAAATGGATATTGTCTTATGACCAAAAAAGAAATTGTGTTTCTTTAATAAACAAAATTGCATGTATATTTTTAGGGGTGTAAGAAAATAATGACGCCTGTCACAGTATTTCTTTTTTTTGTGTGTGTGTGAACCCTTTTACATCTGTGGCTGATTCATTTCGGGTTGCGTTTCAGCCTCCCACCACTAGGTTGCGGTGTTGTAATCTGAATTCAGCCATTCCACTCCCATGGAAGGGCATAAACTGAGAATGGAAGAGGCCAAATATCACTAGTGTGACCCCCCCCCCCTCCCCGGTCCCGTGAAACATTGCATTACCTTGCTTTGCGTTATCACAATGTACGAGATTGTAACCCGCACATTGTGATTTGTATCATGCCGCTGGATTCTCGCCAACACACAGCTCTGATATTTGTTATTGCTAATTGCAGGGATACAAACGCTTGTATGTTCTTAGTAAATAAACTTTTATGCACTTTTCTTAACCATTTTGCCTCCAAGGAAAGAGGCCCTTTAAAATATCAAATATGCAAAGTGTATGCTTGGATGTTTTTGCTACATTTAAATAAACTTTCAACAAAATCAAGTGTCGCACTTTCGTCTATTGATGTAGTGTTGATTCTTAAACACTGCAGTCTGCAGCGTAAATAAAGATTTAAGGGGTGAAGGTTGACTTTTATGAGGTTTGTAGAGTAATGAAACTTTGCATGTGCAGTCAGAGTGTTTGTTAAAATAAATTCTCTTGTATGAAATTGTAATTCTGGCATTTGCCATGATGATGCTCAACAGCTAGAATGCGTTTTCTTACACTCCTGCCTCTTCCTTTCTTTCTCTCACCTGCACACAGGTGCTTAGATACATAATTACACAAGTGACCAATCACTGGCCAGCGCGCCTCACACGGTCGCACCCACGTCTGTTTGCAGAGACGGGTTTGTGGTTCCTGTTCTGATCTGTGTCAGAGCCTGTTTGACACTGAAGCGGCGCTGCTCTGAGTCCGGACCGGGACTGACCTTCTGGACTTCTGGTGCTTTTTTGGGGGGGGGGGTTTGATTCCCATTTGGAAGTTCTTTTTCATTTCTTTGAAGGCCTTGAAGGACCGTTTAAACAGTGACACATCAGAATTAGAAGTCATTCAGATCACTAAAGATAAATGTAACATTTTTCAAGTTTCACAAATTAATGGAATAAGAATATGATGGGGTTTTTTTTTTTAAATTAATGCATTTGTAGATTTTGCTTTATTCGGTTGATGCACACATATTTTCTTGCTGAAAAATACCAAGGAGGATTGTTTTTTCCAGACCAGATGATTTTTATTCAAAAACTTGTGAAAGTGTGTTTCACTCTGTCTCTGCTGAGCGACCCGGTTGCCATGAAGGAAAGAGGTAAGAAAAGGTTTCGAATGGAACTCCACCGGCCATTGATGCGGATTTGTAATGAAGGACAATTAGACATTGCAAATCGTTTGATCTGTGTCTGGCTCTCATCATCGTGCATGCATGACTACAGTGTTGATAAATAGAGCTTTAAGACAAACAGATTTAACCGGATATCATTTGTGTTTTATTACATTTACAATTCCAGCTTTCATAAATGGAACTTCTCATAAAAAAAAAAACATTAAAGCAATTGACACTGAATAAAAAAGGGTGCAAACATCATTTTCCAAACAAAAGAATCCTACTTTGTTGTTGTTGGATGTCTACATTAAATATCTTTATATATATTATACAGTTTATTATGGTGTAACAAATCAAACAACCTGGATAACCTGCAAAATGTTTCAGAAAAGCAAATGAAAGTCATGAAGCATAAATCCAACCCAGTAAGATGTTGAGCAAGTATCTTGGGGTCTTGTTCACGAGCGAGGGAAGGATGGAGGGAGCGTGAGATTGACCGGAAGAGCTGGAGGAGACGTCTGGGGAGATGGAAGTCTGGAAAACCCTGCTGAGACTGTTGCCTCCGCGACACTGCCCCCGGTGGAAGATGGATGGCTGGATGGATGGATGGATGGATGATCAAATGTACTCAGAAGGGGGCACAATAGGCTCACATCCCCCTTTGAATTTGAGTACGACCCTAGAAGGGCTTTCAGTTGCACCTTCTATATGGACTTTTGTAATATTGATCTCCTGAACGGTCCACGTACTGCGAATACTCTGACGTACTGCATGTTAATGGCTCACTGTGTATCGCCTGTCTATCAGACCCCTGGTTCAGCCTATGGGGGACCGTGGCAGACCTGCCTGACTGCAAACACTGGACACTACAGCCTCAGGTCTCCATCCCAGCCCTGCAGGAGTTCACCCTCTGCTTTGACTTGAAGTTAGAGGTACTCATGACTCCTGAGGACAAATGGAAGGTGTCTGCTGAGTGTGACGCCTTATGTATATGCATCATATCATCATTGACCGTAGACCAAGGCTTCCTCACCGTGGACGGCCTTCATGTACCATCATCCAGTGGACCCGTACGCTGAGCTGGGGTTGGGCGGAAACGAGGGCCGTTTAGGGGTCTGGATGTTTGGAATGGAGTGGACGACCAATCCGATCAACTTCAATGGATCACTCTGGTACTCGCTGTGTCTGACCCGGACATGTAGCAAAGACAGACCTGTCCTCTACATCAACGGCATCCCAGAAGACTTAATGTCAGGTGTGTTAAATGACGACAAGCAGCTTTCTGACCTCAGTAGGTACTGTAATAATAATAATAGATCAATATTAATACCTGTTTAAAATGTGTCTTCACAGCTTTGTTTCATATTCTGATTGAGCTCTTTAGTTTTGGATTTACTTGGAAGTGTATGTTCTTCTTTTGTGCATTGGAAAGGCGACAGAGAGAAGACACACCTGGAGACCTCGGGGGGGGGGGGGGGGGGGGGGATTAAATTGATCTTCCATTCATGCCAGTATTTCTATCAGGTCTCAACCGGATCCAACCTGCATAGCATTTCTTGGAATAAACTCTCATGTCTTCTCTCACAGCTCACGGCAAAGATGCATCTCCCTTCATCTCCCCATCCTGCCGCAAACTGGCCCCCAACGGGACGCTTACCCTCGGCGCGAAGCACATCCTGGTCAATGGGGGTATCCATGTTCTTCCATTAACCTGCTTGCAGGGCAAATTGACTCTGTTTCGGCTGTGGGGGCGAGAACGCAGCAAACAGCAAGTGGCGTCTCTGAGATGTACAGAGGGGGACCTGATAAGATGGGAGACACATGACTGGGACACCCGGGCCTGCTCTCCTCTGCCCGATCCCAGCCTTCTCTGTGGTGAGTCCACAGAAGACATCTTTTTTACTTAGCTGTAATACGTTAGGATGCTCCTTGCATGTGTTGTGCCCCTAAACAAAGGGAATAGTCGTGAGAAGAGTGAAATAAAGCGCGCACACAGCCCTGTCGTTCACTCGGTTTCTCTTGAATGAGGAAGAAAGCGCACGCCTCCCTCTACCTAGAGTCCCTGAGGCATTACTAACAGATCACCGAACAATCGATCTAATGTTTTGACTCTGCGTCCGTCTGTGTTCGTCTATTCATCCAGCTGACGATATAACCCCGACCAACGCTGGAAAACATAAACAGCTACAATAACATAAAATACTTTTAACCATATGACATTAACAGTGATAAAGAAATGTCAAACACTGAGAATCAGAGCAGACATCCTGACAGGAAATTATTATTTTTGTTTCGGTGACATAATCACCGGTCACATACTCCCCCCTCAGAAAAAATGTTGTCCCCCAACATCACAAACTGTTACCGTTCGTGCTATGTTAGGCTAACCACTGTATACTACTGCGTCCAGGTTATTACAGTGTATTATTACAGACTGGAACACTTCTCATACATTCTGTCAAATGAGTAATCACACAGTCCATTCTTTTCTGTCTCAGTCCTTGTTGACCCGTCGTGTACTGGCATACATTTTATCACTCCTTTCACAGTCTATTTCTGCCTTAACAGTAGTGTTTTTGCAGTATTCAACAGTCCATGCGGATACAGACAATGTTACAATGTTCCTACTGGGCATATCCTTGATGTTGGAAGTGATATGGCTGCACAATATGTGTTGTCGCTATAGCATTAGCATTCATAGCTTTATATAGCTGCTCTGTATCCTCAGCAACCTATAAACTGTGAATCACTGGATGTAGTGTAAACACATTGTTTTCGTCTGCTCCTGTTCTGTCGCTCTATCACTCTCTCTTCCTTTTGGACTCTTCTCCCACCTGTCCTTGTCTCTCCCTCTCTGTAATTGTCTCTGTCTTTCTACCTTTGTCTCTCTCTCGCTCTCTTTCTCAACCCAACCGGTCCAGACAGATGGCCGCCCACTGCGAGGCTTAGGGACGTTTTTCCTTGCCTCCGTCCCCAAAGTGCTTGCTCTTGTTGGTCAAATTTGGGTTCTGTCTTTCCCTGCAGGTCTTTCCTGCAACAGACAATAAAGGACATTTATGATTTCCTGCAGAAAATAATTATGTTTGAAAACCGCCACTGGATAAAGTCCTGAGTTTTTGTTGGCGCGTGTTTTAATTGCTTGTTTGTGTTTGTGCACTGTGGTGCTTATTTGTGATTTACATTCTGCGTTCCCTTTGGTTGATTGGCAGAATGGTCCACCTACGAAGTGAGACTGATGTTTGCCATTTTCTGCGACGATGGGAACAACACTGATCTCTACACAGCCAGAGACATCGCACACCGTTGGGTAAGAGGAACAAACAAACAAACTAAGGCAAAAATACAGATGTCTCGCAGTAAATCTCAGTGGCTCTGAACGCTGCGTGTCGCTCCTCTAGCTCAGAGGGGTTCTGCCCGCCAGCATGTACTTACACAGAGTGTCTGTGTTTGAAGTAATCAGGTAGGAGAAGAAAGAGCCACGTTTTCAACAATCGTTTTGTGCCGTCTGGCCAGTATTAAACTGCCCATGAATGTCATTTCGTTTACGACGCTGTGCTCTTTGATGCAGATCCAGCGCAGAGGACAGCCTTGAAAGAACGTCACGAGAAGACAAGCAGGTGAGCAAACACAATCCCGGCTGTAAAGGTGCGTGTGTTGATGGATCGGGACATAAAGCAGTTTATCCACCAGTATGTTGCCATTATCATTCATTTAAAGGTGGCTGAATTCTATTTCAATTATAAGTTTATAATCTGCGGCTTTCTAACTCTGCAGGTTTGGTGGATTGGCCCTTGCAAAAGGTAACGCTGGCCAATAAGACGATCAACTGTAGGACGCAGGATCAATTCATAACACAAATGATATATCCTTAGACTTAAGGTCGAATCACGTAGACTTTTAAATTGTTAAGATTTAAAAGTAGCTGAAGTAAGTGGACCCACTGAAAACGCCACGTCTCCCACCCAGGTTCAACTGCCTGGTTCATATAACTGTAGTCCCCAGTTTGGATGTAGCTGCGGTGCAAACGGAGCTGCAGCTGAAGCTCGGCGAGCTCTACGACCACCCCGGCGGCCTGCTGTGGCTTCTGGCCGACGCACAGAGCATACGAACCACGGCTGTTGGTAAGAAACTGGCTTTTTTTTTGCCATTCATGTGTGCTTGGATGAAAACAAACAACAACAACCTGTTTGATCGTAATCTTTCCCCTGTTTCGATAGAAACTTTCAGCGACGCCACCGTCACCCCGGGCGATGTGACGACGGACCCCTCGTCAGCTGCAACTGCAACCTTTAAAACCCCAGCAACCGTTTCCTCCACCAGCATTGCAATCCTCTCCAGTCAGTTGGATTATTTATGGTCACAGACATGATTGCTGTGTTTGTTTAACCCCAGCTGCAGAAAGTCACCCTTTCGTGGCCATCTCCCTCTGCAGATCTGTATTTCGAGGTTCGTGTGAACGTTTCCATCACCGGAGACTGTGACGCACAGCAGACGGTTTCCTCCTGGGTACGTTTGGTGAAGCTCTCTTTGTTCTAAACTGTTAAATGTGCGACTTCAGGGGTCTTAAATGTGTCCACAGCTGAACTCCAGTCTGCCGGATGACATGATGATGCTGCTGGACCTCCAGCTGCTCCCCAGAGCTCACCGGTACAGTGAGATACGGCAGCTTGCAGAAGCACAAACGCACCTCGAACCTTCCCACGTTTTGTCACGTCGGCTGTCGAACATAATTCTTTCCGTAATACCGTTGGAAGACCGAAACTATATTCCCCATGAGAAATAATAGAAGCCAAATGAATCCGTTCCGACGCAGCAGATAAATTCCCATTTACTGTACACACCTTACAGTTCTATTAATATGCAAGGCAGCTTCTGAATGCAGTCAGTCGCACTCAAAGAAAAGTCGGCTAAATACTTCTGCACACCACTTTTCTGTATTTTATTTGTAAAAAAAAGTAAAATCATACAATTTATTTTGTATTTCACAATTGTGTGACTTTGTGCCGGTCCCACGCATAAAACTCCAATTTATTTTTATGTTTGTGATCATAACGTGATAAAATGTGGAAAGGTTCAAGGGTTATGAATACTTTCCCAAGCCGCTGTATGTTGCCATAGCTACCAACTACTATAATTTTAAAGCAACCAGTTTGATTTAGTGGCTGAAATCCCTTTCAGACGTTTCGGCAAGCTGAAGTCTAACCTCCCTGCCGCTGAAGGGGTGAGTAAAGATATATATATATATATATATTTTATCATTTCACAAATGAAACTCTTCGTACTCTGAATGCGTCAAAACGTTCACAACATCTCTATTATTTCTAGACTGTGAAAGCTGTTTGGTTCTGCAGCTCAACATTTATCGACCAATAACAGCTAAAGATGTTGGGAAATGTGCCTTGTTGCATCTGTACCTATATTTATTTAGTAATAGATTAACCAGCAGCCAGGCACCCCTGACTTCCTGTGTTGCTACATCCATTGATCATGGATCAATAGTTACAGCATGTGACTCCTAAACTTGGGCTGGCGGATATGGCTTCAAATCAATATCCAGGTTATTTCAAACTTTTACGGTTAATGAATGACTTTTTTTTATAGATTGATGGGGGCGCCATTTTAATTTACTATCCTTTTAAGTTACTTAGGACAAAAATATCCATAGTGACATGTGTCGGGCATGGTGGCGTAGTGGGTAGCGCTGTCCTCTCACAGCAAGGAGCTACCGCGATGACATTTTAGTCTTTTATTTTTGTATTGTATTGTATATTTTTTGTATTTTCCCTGTGTCAGCATTTTTTTCCAGTTGTTTCCTTCCACATACAAAAACGTGCAATTTAGGTGAATTGATTGCTCCAAACGTACGGTTTGGCTAAAAATACATAAAAACCACAAGGTACAAAAAAGCAGCAGAGGACGGGCTGGCCTCACTAATAATAAATAAATAAAATTATTAAAATTAAAAAAAACACACGGACTAACAGAAAGCCTGCACGTGGCAGAGGATGGACGGGCGTCGCCGAAGAAAGACAGAAACCAGAGGACGACGCAAGGAAAGAGGGACACAGGAGCAGAATGCGAGACACACAAGCATCAGAGCAAAATCGCGCTCTGAGGGAGAGCAGAGACTATGAAGACTCGGGGTTGATGAGGGATGAGGATCAGGTGCGTCTCGTTTGACTCTCAGGTGCGTCATCAGCCAGCCACGGTACGATTAAAGTATTCTATGAGTTAGAAATATCAGACATTTAATCTTAAATTATATTTTTGTAAAAACTTTATTTGATTGATTCGGTTACATGCGTGCTACAGATCATAGCATAATATTGATCCCAAAATGTCAGTCTTTTTTCGTGACTTGGTGCAGTTGGTGGGAATGCGATACACGCACCCATCGCACCAGTCCGAACGGGACATTTCCAGAGAATACTCTGGCCCTTAGTGCATGTGACAGAAGTCAAGTCTGACAGCAACTGGATGAAAGCTGTTTTAAGAGCTCCGATGCAGACAGCTCAACGTAGAAATATAAATATAAATATGTAAAAACAGTGCAGAGGTTTATTTCAGATTGAAAGCTCTTCATTTAAAAACGAAACTAGAAAGACAATCAGAGATTGCAGACTCCGCCTCCAAAAGACTATTCGATCTTGTGAGACAGTAAACAGGGCTTCCGCTCGGACAGACAGACAAACAAACAGACAGACAGACAAACAAACGGACCCAATTGCAATACCCTCGCCTCCCCTTTGGCGAGGGTAATGATGCCGTCACCCCCCCCGTTAGAGCTGGAGGACTGGCCGGGGAGAGGGAAGTCTGGGCTTCCCTGCTTAGGCTGCTGCCCCTGCGACCCGACCCCGGATAAGCGGATGAAGATGAGATGATGTCGTCATTTTTTCCATCATATAGACTTGTTTTAGTTTGTTTATCCATTCAATAATTGTTGGTGGTTTCACCTTCTTCCAGTTGGCAGTGACTGTCATGGCAATCAATATTACTATCCTCAAACTATATCTTTGATCAAAATTTAAATAATCCACTAAAATAACTCCTAATAAATAAAGCAACATATTTGAAGGGGCTTGGTTTTTTTACAAGTATCTCAATCTCTTCTTTAACATTTTCCCAGTATCTTAAAGAAACGGAGGCAGAAGGAACCAAACAAATCTCAAGTCAATGCAACGTAACTGTGACGATACGAGGGCTCATGGACAAGTCTCCCTGTATTTATGGATCATCACTGCCTTTGTGATCGGAAACTGTGTAAATACAAGCTCTAACTCAGATTAATCTGTTTCATTTCCCAGGTGTCTGCGCACGGAGTTTCCCGGTACGGATCATGCAGCTCAATACAATTTCACATCGAACAACACAGCAAACAGGAAGTACATGAAGACATTTCAAACATTCAAAACAAGGCCTAGCGGGAAAAACACAACGGCAATAATGGATCGCCCTATCAGACTCATTTTCTTTCTCACACTGCATCCTGTGATCATGTGGCTTTCTACATTTTAATTCAGAAACAAAGACGCATTAAAAAAATCACCGCAGGAAGGAACCGTTTGCAACCAGTGATTTTTGTATTTTATTTTTTACTGTCTGCAGAGAGAGCTGTGTTTTCCAAGTTCAGGTCGTGGCGTCGCAGTCAGACACGCAGGAAATGGAGGAGCGGATAAGAGACCTGCTGCTGACGCCATACAAAAATGGATCCGTCTCCATAGTAACTGAGGACATACAGATAAGCCGTATATGTAAGGAAAGCTTCCCCTGCATGAAAATGGGAAATTTACATAATATTACTTTCAAACACTGAACATTATAGTCCTTCTATTCTCCTTCTCCCTTCCTCCACGTGCCGCTGTGTGCTAGTGATTGTAAATTGCGAAGGAGAATCCCGTCAGACGAGGAAAGGCCTGTTTGAATGGCCCAGCACTTCAGGGGGGGAAAACGCAAGTCTGCCATGCCCAAAAAACCCAAACTGCCACGCCACCCGCCACTGGTGAGCAATCACACATTCATTCACCCTCCTGACCGCTGGGGAGCAATCACACATTCATTCACCCTCCTGACCGCTGGGGAGCAATCACACATTCATTCACCCTCCTGACCGCTGGTGAGCAATCACACATTCATTCACCCTCCTGACCGCTGGGGAGCAATCACACACTCATTCACCCTCCTGACCGCTGGGGAGCAATCACACATTCATTCACCCTCCTGACCGCTGGGGAGCAATCACACATTCATTCACCCTCCTGAACGCTGGGGAGCAATCACACACTCATTCACCCTCCTGACCGCTGGGGAGCAATCACACATTCATTCACCCTCCTGACCGCTGGGGAGCAATCACACATTCATTCACCCTCCTGACCGCTGGGGAGCAATCACACATTCATTCACCCTCCTGACCGCTGGGGAGCAATCACACATTCATTCACCCTCCTGACCGCTGGTGAGCAATCACACATTCATTCACCCTCCTGACCGCTGGGGAGCAATCACACACTCATTCACCCTCCTGACCGCTGGGGAGCAATCACACATTCATTCACCCTCCTGACCGCTGGGGAGCAATCACACATTCATTCACCCTCCTGAACGCTGGGGAGCAATCACACACTCATTCACCCTCCTGACCGCTGGGGAGCAATCACACATTCATTCACCCTCCTGACCGCTGGGGAGCAATCACACATTCATTCACCCTCCTGACCGCTGGGGAGCAATCACACATTCATTCACCCTCCTGACCGCTGGGGAGCCATCACACATTCATTCACCCTCCTGACCGCTGGTGAGCAATCACACACTCATTCACCCTCCTGACCGCTGGTGAGCAATCACACATTCATTCACCCTCCTGACCGCTGGTGAGCAATCACACATTCATTCACCCTCCTGACCGCTGGTGAGCAATCACACATTCATTCACCCTCCTGACCGCTGGGGAGCAATCACACATTCATTCACCCTCCTGACCGCTGGGGAGCAATCACACACTCATTCACCCTCCTGACCGCTGGGGAGCAATCACACACTCATTCACCCTCCTGACCGCTGGGGAGCAATCACACACTTCAACATAAGACTTTCCATGATGATGGGATGCATTTGGTGTGTGAGGGGGGAAACCCAATCAAACAAATATGGAACAGTCCAGAGGATTTGAATGTACAAACAATACTACTTGTGATGAGAAAAAAAATACAAATACAGTACATTTTGGAAATATTTCTGTTCCTTATAGTTCTAAATCGAATTCTCAAATATGATAATGTGTTTTTCTTCATTTATCAGTGTGATTTGAACATTTTTGAATTAAGAACTTATGTCAGTCAGTTCCACCGTGACATTTTAGGATTGATCTACCCGCTGGATTTGTGATTTGCTTTGATTATAAAAGGCCTGGGAGGAGGAATCATTCTGAATAGAAAAAAATAAAATAAAAATGCAGACAATTCTATCACGGACCAGAATAATCCAGCTGGTTGACCCCAGAACGCAGAGACTGGGGTCAAAAAGAAAAAGTTCAAACAGCTTTACTGAAACATCCTCAGGATTATACAGAATGACAGGAAAATCTAGAACATAAACACACTATCATCAAAAGCAACTGAAGCTCGGACCGGTCCTAGAAAAACACCAACGAATAAAACACACAGCCAACAAAATACTCAAGACTAATACTGTGCGGCGGGCAGGCGCTGGAAAAAAAGGAAAATCAAAAACACTGCCAAACAAAAACAACAACATACAAATCTCATGGTCACGGAAGAGCAGGCAACACTACCTGGAGAGGTGATATACGTAACCTACGGAGGAACACGGGTTGGAAACGGGACACGAAGGCGCCAGCAGGGCAGCGACTAAATGGCAACTAACGAGCTGGAAATGAATGGCAGGCGTGTCTCCAGGCGTGTCTCCAGGCATTCTGCCAAACAAGGAACCACAGAATCAGAAGCGCAAATCCAGCGGTTATAAATTTAACACATGAACAAATACAGGCTTATTTGGGTATTGATCATATCCATAGTTTTTTGTTTACACTGTGTTCAGTTCTCTGTCTGCATCGGGTCAGAGCGATAAAACTTAAAGGTGGCTGTGCTATAAAAAACCATTAACGAGATGATTGATTGTCACTAATGAGTGGACGCAATAGATCTATTTTCTGCCTAAGTGCACCTTGGACAAACATTGATACAAAGAGCATATCAAATTATCGACTACAAAATTATAGAGGAAAAAAATAAGATCAAAAAGTAAATACAAAGACAGGGAATGAAACACTGAGCCTCTTCCCCTTCCTGTCGTCTACGTACCAGTAAACTGCGCCTTAGTACCCACTGGCTGGTCCCAGACCTGCAGCCGTGTTCTCTACTGGTGGAGACCATCCCTGATCTGGACCATGTCCAAGTCACCGCTGGTCTGTATAAAAAGATCTCCATGAACAACAGCAAAAAAAACCATTTTCATTTTCAAAAAGACGGATGTGAAAGCTCTTCATCGCGTGCCGTGTCTTCTCCAGACAACGCCCTGGATGTGGTGGCGATGATTGGAGACTTACTAAGCGACCACACCGCCCTCAACTACCAGGAGCTGTTGACGGTGCTCAAGAAGCTCCAGGATGTCCTCGATCTAAACGCGGTCACAGACAAATTGGGCCAAGCTCTACTCAATATCATCTCAGACATACTGGAATCTGACAGCAACCTGTCGCCTTTCACAAATACGTAAGATGGAAAGATGAGTACAGATTCCAAGTGTTTTGGTCTACGTTTACCCCCCCGTCTCCATGTCTCTCTGCAGCATCCTGAATATCACGGAGGAGGTGGGAGACAGGATGGAGGGCTCCGAGGGCTCCGAGGGCTCCTCCACCCTGGTCGCTCCAGCCATTGCCATCGCGGTGGTCGATGCGGTTCCCGGACAGTTCGGCGAGTTGACTTTCGGAGTTTCGTCTGATGGCGAAGGCACGAAGCCCGAGGTTAGTGAAGACAGCGACCGACAAAAGTCCTCAAAGACGTCACGCTTGGTTAATGAAGACGCAAAGAGGAGACGCCGATGGGATGACATCACTGCGATGTCAAAGTAGCTATTGTAGTCAAACTGTGATTCTGCATATGTTGTGAAATACTTGTAATGTTGTCAAATGATGAGGTCACCAATCAAAAGGCAGTTTAATGTCGCCGCCACAGTGATGACAAAAAATGTAAAGTATCTTTAAGGCTAAAATGTGATGAATTAATATAAATAGAGTTCAGCCCGTGTGTGTTTTTAGCACATATGTGTTGCCCTGGTCACCCTTTAAATATGTCCAGAAAATGGATTAAATTCTCGGCTCAGTTCTGGTAGTCGTGCCTGAGAGCGGACCCGTCTAAAGTTCTACAGTGGAACGCAGGCAGAAATGACCTTGACCTTCACTCGGTTATCGAACGTCATTATGCATCATGCTCAGATCTGAATAGAAAATAAATGCGTCTCTTTCTATGTGGTAGATTTTCATCAACAGGTATTCATCCGAAGGCACGGTAGCTTTCATCTCGCTGCCATCTGTCCTGCAGCACAGCGTCCCCCAGAGCAGCTGGAGCCAATCCCCATCCAGGGTTACGTTCCAGTTCTACGGCATCCCGGTGCTCTTCAGGGTTTGTGTGTCTCTATCAAAAGACCTTTTACCGCCAGAAAGCGCCGCTGCAAAGAGCCTTCTCTCATCACGCCTTATTTATTTACAGCAAGCAAAACGCTGACGTAGCGCTGTTGTTCCACAGGCCCGAAGCGAAACACGGCCTGTGGAACAACAGGCCGTGTTTGATAGAGAAAACTCATCTATAGCTCACTAACCGTGTCAGCCACACTTGTAAGATTGATCATAAAGGAAGGTTTTTACGCCTCCTATTAAACACTCAAACCTTCCCTGCCGCTTGGGAGGAGATCTCTTCCTCTATACGGAGCTCCCACACCTCCCACTGTCTCCCCAGGTTGACAGGATTTCTTTCATTTTAAATGAATTGCTTTAGCAGCTGAAGTAGGGCGGCAAGGTGGTGTAGTGGTTAGCGCCGTCGCCTCGTAGCAAGAAGGTACAAAGTTCGAATCCTTTTTGAATGGAGTTTGTATCGTGTCCGCGTGTTTTTTTTTTTTTTCCCAGTTTCCTTCCACCTCCAAAAAATGCAATTTAGCATAATTGATCACTCCAAATTGTCCATTGTGTGTGTGTGTGTGTGAGAGAGTGGTTGTCTCTGTGAGGCCCTGATGCGCTGGCGACACGTCCGGGGTGTGCTCTGCCTTTCGCCCATAGCAAGCTGGGATAGGCTGCAGCAAAAGCGGCTGTCGTTGAGACAATCAATAAGAAGATCGATGCCAACTTCTTCTTATTTTTTTTTCATCGGTGTCTCACTGCTCCGGCCTCCAGCGGAACAACACGACTCCAGAGTAAATGTTTAACACGGAAAACGGCAAGGAGGAGGAATCCCATCAGCAGAACACGAGCAGATCCATCGGAATGATCAACGCTTTCATTTCCCTTTCATTTTCCAGAACAGCCCGAGGGGGTGGAGTCTCAACACCCCTGTGGTGTCTGCCAGTGTCACCAACGTGAGCTCGCCAATCACAGACCTGAAGGACGATGTGAAGGTCGTGCTGCGCCATCTGACGCCCAATAACGTAAAAGCCATCCTTCAGCACGCCCGCCGGCTCGCGTCAGTGAAACGTGAATAACCAACACGCTTCTCCTTCTCTGGTAAAGCTCCAGAAGGACGTGCAGTGCGTTTACTGGAACTTCAACAAAAACAGTAGGTCTCGATTTTTAAATCACATGCTGGAAGAGCGATGCGATTCTAAATGCCCGTCGCCACCCAGGTGGATACGGAGGCTGGGATGACGCCGGCTGTAGAAGATTCAACAGCAGCGTGGACCACACGACGTGCCTGTGCGATCATCTCACGCACTTTGGCGTTCTCATGGTTTGCGCTGCACGTTTTCACGTTTGACAGAGAGAGATGGCTTTTCCCTGAGAGACAGAGCACAGGAGGAGGTCGAGGCGGCAGAGGCAGCAACTCGGACTCCGCCAACAGAGGGCGCCCGATGCGTAACATTTACGAACGGATCAGTTTGACACGTTGTGTGTGTATTTTTTTTTTTTTTTTTGCAAACAGTAAAGGTGCATTAAACGAAAGCAGAATGGATTTGAGTCAAACGACATCTAAGGGAGGAGAAAGCTCTATCAATCTGTCACAGCTGCAGAAGTATCAGGGCTGGAACCCTCCTCTCATTGTGTGTGTGTGTGTGCGTGTGTGTGTGTGTCTAGGACGTCTCCAGGACTCAGGTGGACCTGGCCAACGAGCAGATCCTGACTATCGTCACCTACATCGGTTGTGGATTCTCGTCGTTGTTCTTGGGAATCACTCTTCTCACGTACACGGCGTTCGAGTGAGACTTGCTTTTTCATTTTCCCACACTCTGCAGGTGTTCCCATGCAGGCTGGCCACCTGCACGCTCGGCCTTACAGATGGCGAAGGCGCTAAGATCTTTTTGAACCACACTTCCCAGGCGTGATTTCCCTCGTTGTTCTTTGCGAGCGTTCTGCTGATTCTACCGTTTCCTGGCTGAGTTGACCTTTTGCTTTCCTGCCCGTCTCAGAAAGCTCCGTCAGGACTATCCCTCCCAGATCCTGATCAACCTCTCCCTGGCGCTGCTGGGCTTAAACCTGGTGTTTCTTGTCGACTCCTGGCTGTCCTCCTGGGGCATACATGGCCTGTGTGTGGCTGTGGCGTCCACACTGCACTACTTCCTCCTGGCGTCGTTCACCTGGATGGGCTTGGAGGCCGTGAACATGTATTTTGCACTCGTGAAAGTCTTCAACGTCTACATTCCCTCTTATATCCTCAAGTTCTGCGCTCTGGGTTGGGGTAAGTCCTGTGTTTGCCTGACTGATTTTCCGACACACTCACTCAAGTAGATTTTTTCGAGGCAATCTACTACGACTGAATTTTCGGCTTGTCTCCTGAGTGGTCGCCACAGCAAATCAACGTTCTCCACTTCACCCTGTCCTTTGCATCGTCCTCCCCAACACCAGCCACTCTCATGTCCTCCCTCACTACGTCCATGTATCTTCTCCTGGGTCGACCTCTAGCCCTGTTCCCTGGCAGTTCCATCCTCAGCATCCTTCTACCGATATAGTCCCTGTCTCTCCTCTGGACTTGTCCAAACCATCGAAGTCTGGTCTCTGACCTTGTCTCCAAAACGTCTAACCTTCACTGTCCCTCTTATTGTCTCATTTATAATCCTAGCCAACCCAAGGAGAACCTCAGCACCTTCATCTCCCCCACTTCTAGCTCCGCCTCCTGTCTTTTCCTGCTATGGCGCAGTTTAAAAGACGAGTCTTTGCATTCCTCCAGGAATTCCTCTGGTGATCTGCATCCTGGTGTTCGTCGTGAACAGAGAGGCCTACGGCAGTCACCTCTACGCTGATGCTCAGCACCCTTTGGAGCCACTGGACAACTCTGACAACTTGTGAGCCGTGACTTCCATTCATTGATGTACATTTGAGACAGCGGTTTCAATTTGCAGTGAGGCTGACAGGCCTTTAAAACGTTCCTCTGCACGGCTGCATGCAAAATCACACTGACGAGTGTGTGTTAATGAGCTGCAGGTTAAAGCCCACATTAATCTGAAAATTGTGTTTTACCAGAATATTTGACCTTTACTGTGCTGAAAAAAATTAATAAATAATACTAATTATGTACAGGTGGGAAAATTCACCTCAAATCTTAATCTGAGATGATTTTGTAATTTGTTTGAAAGCGAATCATGGTCCAAAAAACGGCCCGTTTAACAGGAAGTAGAAGGCATGTGAGAAGCTGTTAAATACATTGTATATTTAGGAATTGTAAAAATATTTAATTGTGTACATTACTTTTTAGAGGAACAGACAAATAGAACATGTTGAAAAATGATAAATTTTTCTTTGTAGATTAGAATTAACATCTGCGTTAGTCCCAAAATTGTATTTTCTTCATATTACAGCTGATCTTATATCCCAGCTGGTCATAATGGTGCCGAAGTGTTACGTCATGTGACACGGTGTCTGAATGGTGATAATCAACGACTCGCCCCGTCTTCTGTCTTCAGCTGCTGGCTCCAGGACGACGTGGCGTTTTACGTGTCTGTCGTTGCTTACGCTCTGCTGATCTTTTTCTTCAACATTGCAGTAAGCCAATTCTATAAATAAATAAAAAACCACAAATGTCTGCAGGATTACTTGCACTTACCTTTGTCTCGTGTTTCAGTTTCAGACATTTAGGCCCCGCCTTCTGTCAAACCTCTCTCTCTCTCTTTTTTTTTTTAGGTTTTTGTGGTGGTTCTCATCCAGATCCGGCACATCCAGGTCAACAGCCCGGCGGGGACCCGCAGGGGACTCGTTCACGAGCTGAAGGGCGTCTCCAGCCTCACGCTGCTACTCGGACTGACGTGGACCGTCGGCTTCTTTACCTGGGGCCCAGCCAGAATATATCTGTTGTACCTGTTTGCAGGACTCAACAGCTTACAAGGTTAGACAGTTACTGGGAGCCATGCGGGAACCTTTCTTTTTTATTATCCAACCACACATTAGAACCGGTTTGATCTCACGCTGCGTCTACAGGTTCGGCCATTGATGAGCTGTTGTGGTGTCGAGCGGATTTTAATCGTAAAAAACGTTTATTATTCTCAATCAAAGAGCCTTTGAATGAGCAAACGCTCTACTTTAATCTCTTCTGCTTTGTTTCTCTGCGGCACCAACAAAACGCTCACATAAAACAGACAGGAATCAAATGACGCAACGATTTCACGAGTTCCTTTACCTCGGCTGGTCTCCATTTTAATGTGAGGCTGATGCAACAGGAGAGACTTCAGTCTTTCTTGTTTTGCTTTTAGCTGAATTGGGAACGGCGAAATCGTCCGGTGACGCTTCCGGGGTGTGAAGCTGGGATGGGCTCCGACGCCCGTGAAACACAAGGCGGATGAAGTAGACGTGAAAATGAATGAAGTGCAAATGAAATACCTTCTGAGGGACGACAAAGTCAACAGCTAAAACCCGATCCTGCCCTCCGACGCTCGCGGCCACGTCTCACTTTGGTTTTCGTTGCAGGACTTCTCATTTTTCTCTTCCACTGCCTGATGAAGGAGAGCGTCAGAACCGAGTGGCGAATCCACCTCTGCTTGGGTCGCTTCCGACTGGAGGAATACTCCGGTACGACCAGCCGCCCACACAATATGAATGAACCTCATCAGATCACACACACACACACACACGACTACCTACATGTGAACCGGCGTCGCCACGGTCACCGTGCTGCGGAGGGCAAACCGTGGTGAGCTCAACCGATCGACGTGAGCCGAGTGTCTTTGCTGTCCTCGTCCAGAATGGAGCAACTCGGCATCGACCGGAGTCGTGGCCAAACCCAAAGCGAAGCCTCCAAGAGCATCGGTGCCGTCCGTCCGCTCTGTGAAGTCCAGCTCGACGGACAGCACCTCGGCTTCCTCGGACTCCAGCCAGAGAAACTCGTCCTGCAAGAGACCAAACCTGGGTGAGGACACAAAGCATTAAAAGCATCACACATAAGACGCTGCAGCCATTTTAATACGCATCTAAGCACCGAAAAATCACAATTCATTCAACTGGGGGGTGTTGAGTCAAGTCTCAGCCGCCCCCAGCAAGACTTTCCAACTTCTCCTGAGGAACCCCGAGGCACCAGGACACATGGTGCATGCAAATGAAACCTTTAAAGGAGGTGTCCTCACAAAGGACGGGATGCTCCGCCCCCTGCAGGGCGACCAGCCACAGGACGGCCCACTCGGATTTTACATCCCAGTGAAAAGCGCGGGAAATGTTTCTGGCAGTGGGAGCTGAAGATCATCAGGGGTCTCACTGGTCACTCAAATGAGCTGAATGACAGCAAACCGTGTGATATTCAGGTCAGGCAGGTCATTCCTCCGACTCGCCTCGTCCCAGGTCTCTCCACCGTTGCTGAAAGAAGTCCAACAGCCAGAAGGTGATCAATAAACACAATTAGAGGGAGACAACAGACACTCAGCTCCCCAAAAACAGATTCTTCAACCACACACTAAAAAATGTCACGTCTTTCAAGGATTCACGTTATTGATGGATATTTATTCATTTATCTTGCAGGCCTCTTTGTGAATTCCTTGGTTCTCCCTCGAGCCCAGAGTAGCGCCTCAGGATCAGGAGCCGCGCCTTCCCACGGAGGGAGAAGCCCAACGCCTGGCTGGAGGAATCACTTGCTCCACCAGCAGTAAAAAGAAGACGAGACAGATGTGGATGTGTTGCTGCACGCGGATCTGCAGATCCAGAGATATTGTGCATGCAGAGAAGCCGTGGTTAATCGTAGCGCCGCCATCGCAGCTTTCGTTAGGTTGTCTTATCGCACAATTGTTTGCTTTTTTGTTTTTGCCAAATATTGTAAGAGAGCCTGTAATTATGAGGGCATGAGCAGTAGCGTCGGATCCAAGGAGGAGTTGGTTGCCAAGCAACTGGTTAGTGGAGCCATGGTGACAATGAACCGTGGTACCACACAGTTTGCATGAAAATATAACATTTTTAATTCCTTGATGCGAGTCTCCCTGTGTTTATATCCGTTTCTGCAGAACTCGTCACTTCTCTCCAATAATTTTAGACAACTTTTGTCGTGGATTTTCTTTTCCCGTTTGTATTGTATGAATCATGTAAATGTACCACTAATACATTGTTAGGAACAGTGTGCAGCACCGTTACTGTGCATGTTTCAGATTAGAGATTAAATCTCTCAAATTATGTCTTGTTAGGGCTTTAAAACTCCGAGCTTGGCCGCTTCTGCAAAGTTTCACATCTTTTTTTTAGAGTTTTCCATCAACACTATGGACCAAATACTTGTATGAGCTATTGGTTTGTTGCTTGTACAAATTCCAGTTGAACTTAAAATGAGGCTACAGAATGTTTTGCCCTGCAGAGTGGTAAAAACAAATATTGTAAAACACGTTATTGCACACAACTTTGGTTGCCTAGAGAGACAAGAGACAGAACCGACTGGATCTAAACACACTGGGTTTATTCTGGACACAGAACAGAAAACTCAAAGATGTCCTTTCATTAACAGTCGAACATTTGCCCTACGTCAGGGTGACTCAAATCTATTCGACAGGGCGATAAAATAAAAGGAACCCCCCAAACAAGCTTTCCCTTCACAGCTAATTCAAACTGAAGACTTCACTTCTTCTTGTTTCCCCTACACAAACCCGAAAGTGCAAAATATGAAACAAAACAGAACTCAACACAGAGAAACGTCCCACATGGCCCGGTAACTGGGCGCGCATTCAGGCACCAAAGCAGTCCACCAGATTCTTAGAGTTCCAGGAACCCGCGTGGTGCCAGAGAAAATGCTGCTTGACCAGATATTTGACTTCCTGGTAGACGTCGGCTTCTTCCTGCAAAACAGCCAACTGTTACCAAAGCGATGCCGAGACAAAGCTACGCTAACGCTAACGCCGTCACAGGATGCAGCTGCCACACACACACACACACACACACACACACACCTTGGCGCTGCGATAGGTGGGGAAACCCAGCAGATCCGTACGCCCGCCCAGCAGAGCGACCCGGCGGAAGTAGCTGTAGAGCGCTCTCTTACACAGTCTGCTGGAGAAGCCGGGTCCGCTCACGTAGGGAGAGCTGGGAAGAAAAGGCACGCGGGCAATGACTAGCGCGCTTCCATGTGCGCGTACCGACTGAATGAAGAGGAAGTGACACGTCTGGTATAAAACATCTGCGTCTCACGCGTCGATGACGAAGCCCACGGCGCCGTCCAGCACTTCCATGTCCTTGTCTCCGAGGCACCAGTTGATGCTGAGACTCTCGTGCTGCAGGGAGGCCGACGGCGGCCCCACGTATTCGCCGTGGTGCAAGACGACGTCGTGCTGCTTGTAGGGCGGCAGCGCAAAATCCTGCAGCTTATCAGCCAGTCGCTCGGAGATATCAAAGACTTGCTCGTGGAAGATTTGCTTGCTCCCTACATGAAAGCAATGAGAAAAAAAAAAAAAAGTGGAAGACATGAATTATATGAACTATTTCTTGGCCCGAGAGCCGGAAGATGCCGTCTGTAATCCCTGGTGCAGATGTTAGCGCTAATCTCACATCCCCAGAGTCGAGCTGCTCCGAGGCTCTTTACCTACGACCACGCTGGCGACGTAGAGCGGCCGGATGAAGTGACTCAGCAGAGCGCCCTGGACTCCCGTCACGGTCCAGCGGAACAGCTTGTCGATGCCGGACATGCAGCAGGCTTTGGCGGCCCACAGGCTCGGGTCGAGGTTGTTCGCAGGCACCAGCGCGTCGTTGGCGTAATAATGCAGGTTCACGGCGGTCCAGAGACGGTTCCCAGAATCCCTGAGCAGGACAGAGCGTCTTTATTCATTCTGATTCCATCTGAAGGCAGAGCAAAAATGATTTCTTTCCTCACGACAAGCACTTCCAAGAGCAAATGAAGCACAGATTAGAGGTAGGATTCATCTGGATGATAATCCTTAATAAGGAATCGCGTATACAAGTTATCCTTCGTTACGTTTCAGGACGCCGTGATGTGGGGGCGGAAATCCTCAAAGTAACATCACCATATTTATTTTACGTGTATTTTTACCTTTTTGGATCCTCCCTGCTCTGTTATCGACCCACCCTCTGCTGTAACCTTTCCGACACGCATAACCAACACTTACAAATGTGTACTCTTTTTTTTTTTTACTGTTTTAATTTTATTAGGCTAGAATATAATAATAATAATAATAATAATGGAAATCTTAGAATCCCGCGATATATTTTCGGCAAGAAAACGCGCGACAGTGAATCCACGGGAAACGAGCCGCGATATAGCGAGGGACAACACGGGACAAACATGGACGCTGCAACTTCTAAAGGACGGGAGCGACAGGCTGCTGTACTTGTAGCACAAGTTATTAGGAGCTCCTTCGGGACAGTGGTTGGTGTAGAGGTGAAGACTGATCGTCGGCTTGAGCTGAAGCCGCTGGCCGTCTGCTCCGCGCTGGAAAACGCTGTCCTCCCGGGCCTCCGGGTCGGCGTCGAAGAACAGCAGAAGCTGTTTGTAGAGAAACCTGGAGACAAGCCAGAGAAGAGCATTCTCACTTTCAGCCGCACCGGACACGACACCGGTACCGGTACCGGAGAGGACGAACGGCGTTCACCGCTTTTATGAGGTGAATCTTCTACTTCTATATCTTAACAGCCGTTTGTACCTCTGGAGCGCCCGTTTGGCGATGACCACGGCGTGGCCGTCGTGAACCATCATCCCATTGAAGCGTAGCCACTGCCTGCTGCTTGAACGGCCAGCTCCCAACGCCACCACCTCGTAACGCTCGCACGGACGACCTCCTGCTTTCAACGCTTTGAACGGAGGGGAAAAAAAAAAAAACATTTCTTACTAATCCAATACTAATGTTGCCGCTAGCAACCGCCAGAGACAGAGTGACATGGAAATATGGCCGAAACGGAGAATGACTCGTCGAGAGCATTTATATTAAGTACTTACGTGTGTTAAAAATACATTTTAAAAACGGAGTCCAAATAGAAAAGACGTAGAAGCAAAATCAAGAGCTAGAAACTCTCAGAATCCAGAGCAAAACGACGAAACGTTTCCTTCAAAACAAAAGCACGCAGCTCGCCTTATTGCGTTTCCTGTTTGAAGGACTAAATGTGTTTTCATTTCGCCTCTTCCTGAAGTAGCCTCAACAATAAATTAATGTTTATATGTACATAAACTCCTTGGAAGTAAAATGCAGCTTGCTTCATCAAGAGAAAAACTATATAAAAAGAAGAATCGATGAAAGGAATCTACCGGATTTCACCGACACACTTACTCGTCGTCAAGACGAACGCCGCCAGGTTGCTCTTACAGCCGTAGAAATCCGGACTCATCTTCACGAGGCGGTCGAACGTCTCGCTGCTCAACACGGTCATGTGATCCTTGTGCCAGGCGGTCTGCCAAACTGGACGCGACGAGTAAAACAGAAGGAAAAGTACACATCAGACATGGACAATACTGCATTTTGAACTTCACACGCTATCGAGTCTGCTCTGAAACCTCGATTAAATTATTAAAGTGGGGACAAGTCGTTGCTTGCCTTTTAACATTTGTACACTGCGATGGCAACAGAATGAGAACGAGATGTTTATCCGCCATATTTACTGCTCTTGGGAATATCGAGCTTTTCCGCCGCGAATAAATAAATTCAAGTAAAATAAAAAATCAAAGTAAAGCGACAGAAATATACTTCGGCACTTCAAAGATCTGGCCCAGTGCATCGCAAACAAAGCAGATGAGTCCGACTGCAGAACCGATATTACCGTCGATGCTACTTTGAGCGTTCCCCGAGGGCTTTCTGTTCCAAACGCCAGCCTGACCTGCCAACAAACTAATATTCTGTTCCTCATCAGGTACGGCCTCGCAGCCTCGCTTTGAATTACTGCTACCGCACCTTCGGTCAGGGCGCGCTCATCCGGATCGTTGAAGTCCTCGGTCTGGTCCAGGGGGAGCGCCTCGTCTGCAGCGACGCTTTCAGCGGGCGATGATTCGTCGATAGAGACGGTAGACGGGTCGTCGTCACCTGAGGCTTCGTGCTGAGGAACACAAAACAAACCGGTGAATACAAAGGCCACAAAGGCCACGAGCGTCAGCCCCGCCCGCTCCGGTTGGAAATTCAGGGAAGCTTGTGTCAGGATGAAAGTGTCTGAGAGAGGAGACGGGTTCTGCAAATGGTTCCGACCCCCGTCTACTTCGCTGGATAACGGGGTGGATCATGTCCGGCTGGCTGCCATTTCACCCACATGAAATAAAAATAAACATTTCTCAGCGAGTGGGAACTTTACCTCTTCTAATTTCTTCGTGTCGTCTCCCAACAGGACGGCGCTGGAATCACCTCGGATGCTATCCTGCTCCACTCCGGGTCCGTCATCGCTGTCAGAAAGACGGAAGTTCCTCCTTATCTTCTACGGCAGTAACACAACACAGAGGTCTCCAATATATTCTGAACCCACAGGCCAGCGAGTCGGGCGCTTGAGATCGGTTCGATGCCATGAAAGCACTTCTTGTGTGCTTTTTCCAGATAAAACTGTGACGCTCTGGAGTGCAGCCATCTTGAGTGTTTCACTCACGACCAATTTATACATCAGCGCCAGAGAAGACCGTCCGACAGTGACAAATGTCGTCTCCTCTTTCACGTGAATGAAGATGCAGAGATTTTAAAACGACTTCTTTTCATCAACGATATCGCTTGAGCCCGAGTTGGCGTTTAATGACGGTCATTGTGCCTTCTCATCTTCAAAGAGAAAAAGGTTTCATCACAAAGTCTTGAATTCAATTATCATACTTCAATAAAAAAGAAACTAATTAATTTGGTTTTTGTTATTTCTCGGAAAGCAGGGTTGGGATCATGCACGCCTTTATGTTGCCTCCCAATTCTATGAAATACTGTATATCATTTTGTACTTTGTACAGTATGGCGTCATGTACAAAGTACAACACAGCAACACCTGATAGTAACGATTTGTTGTTCATCCTGCAGTCAAACACTCGGGGTATTTTATCCTCCAGCTACACAACGCGCTACAAGCTCACCTTGACCTGCGTCATGTTGTTGCTATGGTTACATTACCTCAGTCCAGCGTCCCCGTCGTCCATCAGATGGGCCTGAGCCTGTGAACTAGCAGCAACCTGTATAGCAGTGTTTGCCATTCTTTTAAAACCACCTGCAGATAAATGACTGAAGTTAGTGGGAGTGTTGTTGTTGTTGTGTGTACACAAATGATGCTGCGCTATATAACCAACACAGTTTGATTTTGGTTGTCAATAGACAAAAGAAAGAGAAAATAAATAACACAATAATACAGAAAATTAACACCCAGCCGCTTTGAGCATCGATTATTGCTTGAACACTATTACTTTAGTCTGAAACGCAGCTTTTAATTAGGACGAACGTGCTGCCGCCGGAAGCTATGCTAACGTTAGCTAGTCATCGTTAGCTCGCGAGTCAAAGCTAATTAGTTAGGTCGGAGCTAACGTTAGCTAGTCATCGTTAGCACGCTAGTCGAGGCTAATCAGTGAGGTCGTAAACCTTCGTAAACAATAACTCGTCCCCCCCCAGGTCCGCCCGTGGATCCAGAAGTCACCTGAACGTTCTTTATTCATTTTGCACCGATTAACCTTCAAAATGTCTTTTATTTAAATGACAGAATAAACTTGAACCGGAGCTGCTGTCAGCAGCAATTCAGCGTCTCAAAGTGAAACGTCGGTTTCGCACTTACGCTTCATGTGTGTGAATATAATTATTACTATTTGTTTTACTTGTACATGAACTGCAGTTAGAGTACAGTAAGTAATACCTTGACATACGAGTATAGTTCATTCCTGTGACCGACCTCGTAACTCAAATCACTCGTAGCTCAGATCAATATTTCCCATATTTCCCACATAAAACTCCGTACCAGCCTTCTAAAAACGACCAAATCAACTCTAATGACAATAGAAAAACGGTTTTAATTACTATATAGATAAAATGCGGTTTTACCTTCAAGACAGGACAGTGGCTGACCGCGGTGCAGCGCAGGAGGAGGGGGAGGGAGAGGGAGGAGGGACTCATCTATCTATCTATCGATCGATCTATCTATCTATCTATCTATCTATCTATCTATCTATCTATCTATCTATCTATCTATCTATCTATCTATCTATCTGTCTATCTATCTATCTATCTATCTATCTATCTATCTATCTATCTATCTATCTATCTATCTATCTTCTGACTTCATGTACATTGATGATGATGATGCTGTAATATGAACATGTAAAGTCCATTCATTCATTCATTCATTTTCTTAACTGCTTAATCAGAGATCTGAGATCTACTGGAGTCTCCTTCACTTCACTTTTATTGACTTATTTGAATTTGTTTTACAGCAGTCATACATACATTTAACAACACATGCAAGGGACATATAAGACACAAGAGTTGAGCAGCATCATTGTACCGGTAATATAATCAACATGATAAGAACAGTGCAAACAGGTTACATGCATACAGAGAAAGTGAACAGTGTGCAAGGTCACCTCCTTTCTGTGGCATTCAAGGCCCTGATGGAGAGCGGGACAAAAGAGAACATATATCTATTTTTAGTAACCGGGGGGGGAGTGCCATCCGAACCCCCGATGGAAGCAGCTTGTATTCTGAATTCAGAGGATGATTTTTGTCCCTGCAAATTGACGTGTCTTTATTCAGCTAACCACTGTGCCGCCGTGCTGCCCATCGTTCCATCTATTTAATGGTGTGCAAAACTATTCTGATGTCCTTTATTGGTTGTCAGTGACTGGATGGATATTTAAGATGAGATCAATTTGTCCAATGCCGCTGTGGCTTGATTTGAGAACGCCCTGAGATGAAATCAGAAATGGCCACGGAGACTCGTGTTTGCGTCACAGGCGAGTAAATATCATGGATTCATCCCTCCATTGACGCAGCGGCGGCATCTGTGGACGTCAGCGTCGCAGCGGAACGGAGGATGAATATGGGCAAACAGGAGGAAATGAAGGAGAATGTCTTTCATGTTTTATGCATCAACACTGCAAGCAGAAAGTGTTTGAGGATTTCTATGAATGTTAAACCTGCAGACCCGCATGCACATTCACTCATTCATTACAACGTGGACCCCTAAAAGCGTGAAGGGCAGAATTAGACTGTCTCTCGTTCTCACACACACACACACACACACACACACACAGAGCGTGGTTTGGTGTTTGCCGGAGTTCCCCTGATCATTGAGAGACTTGTCGCTTCATTCTGTTCGCCTTCGTGTGTAAGAAGGAGCCTTCGTCGCTCTTTCTCCCGAGACAAGTTGTCCTGCGTGTCTCAGTGTTGTGTCTTTAGCATGAAATGTTAAGTCCCTCTCGTCTCCAGAGAGGCGTTTGAGGCCTAGTGGGGGATATACCATGTTCATTTCAAATACCACCTATTCCCTCCCTCTTTGCCTCCTTCTGCTCCTCTTCCTCACTCTGTCTGCTGGGTTCCTTTTTTTAAAATGTTATTATTACCTTTATACCCACGCACTCACAGACTAGGAAAATTCCTTGTTCATTGTTTGGTGGTAAAAATAAATAAAATGAGCGCTGACAGTGTGAACCTCGGTTCAGCGTTTCTGTTTCTGCTTCCTGTTGTCACAGCTTTTGTGTTGGAACACAAACTGGCAAAACTGTGAAATATTGAGCTTAACAGCATTTTTTCCCCCCCTGAGCATATGTTAATATGTGCATGTGCGTGTGTGTGTGTGTGTGTGTGTTTGTGGAAACAAATCAAACACACACTCGATGAAGGCTGTTATTGATGCTTGAATGTGATGTATTAATTCATGTTAATCAACACTGGAAATGAAACCTGCAAGATTTTCCCCTCTTCACTTCTGCTGCTTACACAAAGCTGATATTCCCCATAATGCAACAGCAGTGGAATTATTTTTAGATATTGTTTGCTTGTTATTAAACTTCCATTTTCATGGTTGCTAAACTTATGTTCGCTGACGTTTGGAATGTTAGTTATGTTAACGCTCCACCTTGCGTTATCTCCTATGAGAAAGACAGAAAGCCTTTAATTGTCATTATATGTTACACACTTTTTACACTGCAAACACACAACGAAATTTGATTTACACCCAATTTACTACTTCTGATTCTGATTCTGATAGTACAACGGGCCCCTCGAAACAACCACACACATGCATATATGCATCGGGGCCCTATTGATCACCCCCCCACCCCAGTGTGATATCTAGTGGCAGTGCATGTCATTTATTAAATGTTGTTGTTTTTTTGCTGTCTCCATAGATTTACTCCACATCAAAGTCTGATCAGGATCCAAATTGCATTCCAGTTTAATCTACGAGATTCCTGCTGTGAGGAAACACTCAATAAAACTCAGATGATCACTTTGATTCTGAAAAAGGCATCAATATGGTTTCTCTTGAATGGAACCTCCGAGCGACTGTGACAGCGTTTCACGTCATGCATTAATCTGGTGCGGGTCAAACTAAGGTGACCAGAACTGTTGCTCTTAGATAAAATGTCATAACAGGAATAGTGAAAACGAGCTGCCCCGCTGGAGGTCTGCACTCACTGGGTTCTGTCGCGTTCACATTTATTCACCTAATCACTGATGGCACAAGGAGCTTGAATGAATGAATGGCTGACATTTTAAAAGCGTATCCAAAGCTCCTTTCAGAGCTCTTTAATGTAATGCGTTTCACAGGCGATTTTCCAGCAGTGCGAGGGTCAGCCTGATTCCACTGGGGGCTGCAGGGAGGAAGGATGACATCAGACCGGGCGGTTCTGCTCTCACAAAATATAACCCTCTTGTTCACATCCGACTTCCTCGACAGGTAGATAAAAGAATCCATTCAGAAATACGAAGCTCTCTCTTAACTGGGTCACTGCCTCAACTTACGACCGGACAGGAACGAAAACCGTGTTACATTCCCGTGTTGTTGTTGTTGTTGTTGTTGTTTTCTCCAGCTTCACCACTAGAGGGTAAAAAGCTCTGTGCGTCCTCACTTTATTTCCGCTAAACTGCGTGACCTACAAATCAGAGAGACTGCATCAGACAGACTTGTGGGAACAGATTGGGATTTGGGAACCAAATGCAGACGCGTACAGCTGACAGTTCATTTATATATATATAAAAAAAGAAAGAAAAGGCAGCAAACAATGTGAGGGAGAGACACAAGAAAGCACTGAGATAGATCAACCCCTTAATAAACTCTTGGGTAATTGCACCCAGGGCATAGCATGCGCTGTGGTGATGTTGCCATGACAATCTTGCAGCAAGCGCTCTCCACTTCATGCTAAATTTATTAGTGCCGCCGAATTCATTGACCATGCAAACACCATGGAAACACGTTCCCAGTCCAAGTATTTGACGAGGTATTAACAACAAAATATTTTAGCGTAACCAATTCACCTGCATGCTTTCGGTGACACGGGGGGGGGGGGCACTTGCAAACTCCTCCCGGAACCTGTGACCCTCTCCTCTTCGCTGTGACGCAACGGTGCCACCGACCGCGCCATCGTGCCGCCTAGCGACATTGCAACATAGTTGAAATGTCCCACGTGTGTGGACCATCAGAGGACACACCCTCGAATGTCACGCCGCCGTACTGTAATCCTGACAGAGGCGATAATGAGATCTCTGTGAAGAAGAGGGATAACAATCTCCTCGTACACAGCGTAACACTTTACCAGCGGCTGAAAGCGAGATAGCCAACATACGAGTGTGGAATACAGATGTGCCACGCGGAGGATGGCGTGGATGCGTGCGAGTGCATTTGTGAGCTGGTCGGTCGCACACACACACACACACACACACACACACAACACCATCGACCGTGCAGCGGCTTGTGGAGAGCCGGGCCTCGACTATTCACTGCATTTCCAGGGCACCTGCAAAGGTCGCTCAGAGCCAGCGCATGATGAAAGCCGCTGGTGCTGCTTGGGAAGGATCTGAAAGAGGAGATGGCTTCTGATATTAGGCTGCACGTTCTGCCAGCATCAGTAGCACGAGCTGTGCAGGGATGGCCTCAGAATCTAATCAGGGAGTGGGGGGGGGTTGTTGTTTTCTTTATTGTTCTTCCACTCAATTCTTTTCTTCCAGAGAACACAACAGGTGTGAGTTCATTCTGTTATTGATCAGGGAGCCAGCTCGGCTCCTTCCTCCTTCGCCTTGCTCTGCATCTGAGAGGGAGGCTGCCCTCTCCCTCACGTCACGACACAGTAATAACTTGCTTATAGCCCATTTACCATACAACACGCACACACAGGCGCACACACAGGTGTTGCTTTTCACTGAGGTGTTTCCCAAACCCTACCTCATCTTCCTCCGCGTGTCGCGCTGTTCTCGATGAAGCTCATCAGGATCATTATACCTGCACGCAGGCATCCGAGGCCTGAGCATCTGTTTCTCCTTCTGTTGACCCTCCCCTCGTTTCCCCCCGCCCCCCCCTCCTCTCCTTCTTGCTCAAACAAACCTTCCCCGTGTGCGCGTGGGTCATGCGACATTAAAGACTCATTTGAAGCTTCCTCTCTGGTGTGTAATCCATATTTCTAAAGTGTTATTTTGCTTTAAGCTGCCGGCTAGACAGGAGAGAACGTGAACTGATGCGGGACATGTTATAACCTGAGCTGTATAAACTATATGATCTGTGCATGAACAGTGGAATCATCACGTCCACCGAGGAGGCTCTGTTTTCACCTGCGTTGGTTTGTCTGTCTGTCTGTCTGTCTCTCTCTTAGAAAGATAACTCACAAAGTTATGGATGGATCTTGATGACAATTTTCAGGAATTAGTGGGAATATTACCAATTAGTGGGAATATTACCAGGAACAGATCATTAAATTTAGGTGATGATCCAGAAGAGATCCTGGATTATGGATCACTTTCCGGATCGGATTTAAGTTAATAAATGTGTCTGGGTAGGGTAGGAACGACAAGTTACAAACCAGAGGCGCTGCCGGGAATCATATTAAAGTGACTCTTCCTGGTGTGATGCATGAGGGCACTGTGCAGAGTAAATCAAGCTAACATATGCAGGCAGGCTGGCTAAATGACTCGATGTAGATTTTAAACGCATGTTATGCCCCAGACACCCAACACCTCCAGAATCATTCAACCATGAATTCATTCTGATTGTAGCCTTTCCATCTAAGACAAAAGCCAGATGTTAGTGTGTGTCTCTCTGTGTGTGTGTTTGTGCAGTATGAGTTTTAGCACACACAGCCCCGTCTCCTCACAGGTATCTTCCTGACATATTCCAGCCCCAATCCGGAAGCATCACTGTCTTCACCTTCCTGACTCGCCATATGTCCTCGTGAATAACTGGGAGGCTGACTGAGAGAAAACGAACTGTAAAACGTTTTGATCGCCTATTATTCGTTTGGGTAATTACGAAGAATATAACGTCAATCAAATATGATAATTTTCTGTTTCAGCCCCCCCCACACACACTAATTGAAGTTAAAAATAATAATGATTTTCTCACCTGGATGATGAGAATACGTGTTTTTTTGTCTTTCTGACAGGCTTCATGGTACATACATGCATACAGCTGCACGTATGCAGTAAATCCATACAGCAGTAAAGTAACAGGAACATTCTGCATCTGCTTAACATCGACTGCAGACGTCTTGTCACTGCTCTGATTGATCGCTCTCTCAGAGGAAGGCTTAAGGAATGAATGGATGGGAAAGAGAGAAATATGAGGCTCGGTTAATGGAAGGCACAACCAATCAAATACCTAATTGTGTGCCCACGTTCGTCGTTCAAGCGTATGCAGGACAGATTCACATCATAGTCATGGTGAAATGTGGGGGGATGGTAACTCATCCTCATTGCCACAGTAGGGGATATGCAGTGTTCATGTTCCTATTCTATACACAGCATCACATATAGTACGTATCGGCCTTTCAGGGGCAACCGACTTATCATCAATAACGCTTAATGCAAAGTCTCAACAGAAATGACCCCCGCAGAGGAATATAAGTACGGCCGTGATAAAGAACAAAGTCACAAATCAAGAATGGCAAAGTATCAAAGAATCAAGTCACACTTGCACGGATTGGCAATGGTTCTCTGTTTCAAACTGGTTCTCTGTTACAAACAATTAATACGTGAGGTAGGGGAACACAGGTGGAACCAATCGGGGGATGGGGGGGGGGTTGACAATCACACAATGGCAGGAAGTCAAGGTCAGAAACGAGAGAGGAGGGGTGAGTGCCAAAATAAAACAGGAAGTGGGGAGAAAAACACAGACAAGATAAAAAACAAACATGACCTAGCACAATATGACATATATTCAGTTTGAATAAACTCATAACCAATTTTTTTTTTAGTCAAAAGGGCAGTTTTAACATAGTCTGACACACACATGGTGTGTAAAATGACCATTACAAGACAGAAGCTGATTGATGATGTGATTGATGACGTGTGGCGCGAACGTCTCGGACATCGCCGGGGGACCCCTGACCCGCAGCGAGGCATCCTTCAGGTTCAGCCACGACTTCACGCCCAGAAACAGGGCTGTGTAGATTAAACATAAATGTTTCACGACTGAGTGTGTGCATGATGCTGGTTACCATGGTAGCTACCATCAGCGCTCTGATTCTCTCCCTCTCCCTCTTCTTCTCGCCGTCTTTTCCCTTCTCTCTCCCGTTCCCCCCATTCTTTGTGCAAGCAGGCCACCAGCCCTCATTTGCATGGTGCAGCTGATCATTGTCCAGGCTCTGTCTCGCAGGGAAATAGAAACATATGCAGGCTTGACTGTCTGCGCCATTCAATGCAGTAGCACAATTGCATTAAATATGTCAATCTTGTTTTTTGCTTTATCTTTGCGTTTACATTGTTCCTTCCCCTTTCGCTGGGTTAAATAAGGCAGAGCAGATATTCATCTGTGTCTATGAATGGACTTTTGGAACCGATTTCTTCTATTTGATGAAATAGTTTCTTTATATTTTCTCTGTTTGCATGCGCCATGCTCATATCATTGCAGCGACTGTAACGGCAGCATAACATCCACAGAATTTCAAATACAGCCTCTCCCAGCTGCGCATGAATTCTCTATTCGTTTGAGGATTTCTCTGCGTCTGTGAAGCGGGGCATTTGCTTTTGCATATTTTCCTCAGTGATCTTTGTCTTTCCTCCCCTCGCCGTTTCTTCTTTTTTCCCCCATTAAGTCTGAACAATGAAATGACATGCGTAAGAGTGAGGATAAAACAAACAGAACACGGGCAGAAGATGGAGCAGTGTCACGTAGAGGAGCCACCGCCATTCCCGGCAGAAATCAATACACCGACATCGAACGTCTTGGGAATGTGTGGAAGTGTGCAGTGTGTGTCTTTATGCATTATGCTTTTCAAATGTGTGCTTTTCACATTTGCATGTGTGTGTGTGTGTGTGTGTGTGTGTATGCCACAGCCACAGAGTAATCAATAATGACTGTAAATGATGGCACAAAGCTTGTGATGGGACATTGCAGGAGTGATGGAGGTTCTGTGAGCGTGTGCTCGGTGAATATCGTGCTTGTATTTGATCCTGTGTGTGCATGTGTGTGTGTGTGTGTGTGTGTCCTTCAGTGCAGGGCATACATTGAGGGTTGGTGGGCAGACAGGGTCCCACCAGTCTCAGTCATCTCAGTCCAAGGTGTACGATAACAGTAATTGAACTGAACTCAGCCCTGTGGGATTGGCTGCTGCATTGCCAGTGTGTGTGTGTGTGTGTGGGTGTTTTAGTCATTAGGAAACCTGATCGTCCCAGCGCTCTCCTCAGGTCTGAATAAATAAGTGATCAAGGTCTGCACCGCTGCGAGTGTGTTTGTGATTCCGTGCCTTTCCGGTTTTTGTTTGCATCCTACTTCCCGCTGCTGCCGTCTCTCCCCTTGATGATACTCTTTCTTATTTTTCCCCTCTTATTTATTGTACTTTATTTATTTATGGACGCTCGGTTTCGTCATTTTGAGAATGTTTTGATGGAAGCTCATATTGTGTTTGTCGCCCCTGCATTCAAGGTGGTGGCGATTGTGAAGCAAACTTGTGTCTTTTAGTTATAACAGCTGAGTCACAAAGTAAAGTTTATTTTAGTTTCAAATGACCAAAATAATCACGATCCATCTCTCTTGTAACGGGATGGGCTCACCCAAAATATTAACATATTCTCTCTCTTCCCTCTTTCAATAGCGAGTCATGAAGATGATTTAAAATAAGACCCCACTGGAAAGACTTCCGCGTCGACTTTTATCTCTTATCTTCATCTCAATCCCCTCCTCAAGTTCTCCATTCCTCTTTCCTTGAGCTGACCGTTGGCAGCTGATCGTCCTTTGCGGGCCAAGGGCATACAAATGGCAGCCTGTCCCACGAACAGCACGATGCTCAGCCTCTGACACACACACACACACACACACACACGCATGCATGCATAAGCGTGATTGGACGTGACCCAATCGCCCACCCATGAGGTGGCTGTTCCGTGGAGTCAGTAATCCTGCACGTATGCACCGGCATCGACAAAACGTTCACTAGCAAATCATCTATAGCTGTGTATGGCAGAGTCATAGCCACATAGAGAGAGAGAGAGAGAGAGAGAGAGAGAGAGAGAGATGCAAAGATGCACTCTGCTGCATGAGTTTGTGGCTTTAGAAGACTGTAATCCCTCATTTAATATGAATCTAGACCCGAGGTCAGCCTATTTTCCAAAAGGAGATTTTGCCATGGCTTGGTTTTGCCCCCCCCCCCCCCTAACACACACACACATACACAAACACAAACATAAACGCACACACAGAATGTGGCACCGTGCTGTATTCATGCCAACTAGTCCCAGATTGTGTCATAGTGACAATGAGTGGAGGCCATATGTTGCCTCATGCCTCCCCGTTTTCCTCCTCTCTGAGTCGGGATCCCTCCTTCCTGTATTCCCTGCATTGGAACGCCTGACAGGCTCCCACTGTGTCTCCGGCATACTGTCACATAGCTTCCGTCTGACAAGCCGTCCACTGTTTTACATTGTACAGAACTGAAAAAACACAGAGATAGGCCTTCATCAGGGGAGCAAGAGCAAGTGGAAGGATGCCCCCCCCCCCCCCCAACCACCTCTGGGTCACACTCCCCTTCGTCCTGCTCTCCGTCTCACACTTTGTTTTAGCAGGTTTATAAATCTATCCGCTGTGGCTTTCACACGGAGCCAGATTATTGCTTCCCAACCAACGCCACTGACATTTCATGCTCAAGTAGGAAAAGGGATTTAAGGAGAGAAATCTAATCTGCTGCAACATTCAGTGATGAAATATCAGTGTAATCTCCACTGAAAAGCTCGGGAAGCCTCAACAGATAACCAATTCCAGGTAAGACGGTGCATTTCTATACTATCTGTCCTCTCCTCTACCACCTCCTGCATCCCTTCCTTTCCTTCCCCGTCATTCTGCATAATCCAGAGCGTCCCAGCAGATGGTGGCTGCATGGAAGACTGCAGCAGCAGGGGTAATCTTGGGGTCGCGCGCCGCTCATCTGCAGATCTCTGCAGCCTATAATAGCTGATGCTATTTATATCACACATGCAGCAGCGTGGTCGAGGGCAAGGCAGGGATTGGGGAAAGCCTTTAAGGCAGGAGGGAAGGCGTGAGAAGTGCACCGCTGCCTTCAATGGAAAGCGCTCGCCTCTAATCTGCTGACGCCCCGTTGCTGATTGGTTGAGGCTGAGGCGATTCGATCGCGTTGATTGTCGGACATGTCGGGCTGGATTTTCCTCCACGCCACGCCACGCCTGTAGATGAGATCACGTGAATCACGATTGAGAGTCACATCAGAAGTGGTCCAGACAGCATTCCTCTGCACCACCAGTCGGCTCGTCTGCTGTCTAGCAGGCCAGATTATCTTCAAAGCTCCAGCCAGCCGTGCACGTGCCCTTCACCAACGTGCACTGAAATGGGAACAGCGCTATCAGCACTTTGTCTTCGACTCCATCGTTGTGGCGGTGTTGGTTTGTCTGTGCGTAGGGGGGGGGGGGCATGTTATAAAAACACCCTGCCCACGCCTCCATTTTCGTCTTTGCTCCGCCTCTGCTGACCTCCTCCTGTTTGTTTGTGTCCAGCCAGCAGTCCTGAGAGTGGAAAAGCTTCATCAGCTGAATTAGTAGAAGTTAGCCGTCTCAATCAATTAGGGTCCGCTGGCCTGGACACAAGGCGGGCGCTGCAGTGCCCTTACAGTTCCTCTCTCACACTGCCTTTATTTAGTCTGGTCTCCTTTCCAACACTTCTGCCCCAGCTCTGACCCCCCCCCCCCCCCCTCACCCTTCTACCACGATACCGATCTACATACACGAGCGGTTATTTGCTCCTTCTGCTCGTTTCAAGGACGAGCCCTTTGGTAAATTTCCCTTTAACTCCTCCAAACAAGTCAAAGCACATAATGGGAGAAGGGTGCAAAGAGGAGCGAAGAACGCACCAGGAGAGGACGAGAGCCTCAGGTCATGAGATAAGCATTCACATCGTCTATAAGCACTAAAAGAGGAGCCTCATTCTGCAGCGTCATCCACGCTATCACACAGAAACACGCAGTCCTGCAGCTACACTGTCACGTGGTGCGTGTGATCCCAGACTGCGCTGCTTCCTGACTAAAGACATTTCCAGCGTTGTGAAAATACGCTATTTTAGAGCCGACAAAACTGAAAATAAAATACAATTATTTGACGCTAAAACAGCCGGCTGTTTATTTGACATTTCTTTCTAAAGCGCACTGCACGAAACAGGCGTGAAGCGTGACCTAGATTCACAACGGGAACGCGATTAAATCCCCTCAAAATAGAAATGTAACAGGACAGGGTGGAGGACGGGGAACATTTGACTATAGATGACTTTACAAGTTGAATTAAATATTAATCAGGGTCACATGAAAAGATTAGGTGTGTGCTTGCAGCTCCGAGCAAAGGTGCCTGTTTGCGGTACTGTCTGCAGTATATGTATGCGTTATGCGTATCAGATGTTCTGTCGGGCCTGTGGTTATGCAGATATGCCCCAGTGAGGAGCGAGAGAGAGCGAGAGAGAGAGGGTCACATGGACGTGGTCACGTGGGCTCACCATGTGCTGTTGCTCGAGGTCTTGTGAACACACAGCAGTCCTTTCAGTGGGTGTGTCAGCGTGTGATTGCGCTGATAAAAACAGCCCTGTAAGTGTATCTGTGTTTATCTGACTGGCCTCTTTGCTGCTAGGCTACTAGTAAGGCTGACTTTAGAAGGATGCTGCTGTGAACAAACATCTCTGAGTCGCAGCATCCAGCAGCTGAGCAAGGGACGGGGAAATCGGTCAGTTGATGAAAGCACACGAAAGACACGTGCCTGTAAAAGGTGATGCAAGTTCAGGCTCCTGTTTTCCAATTGCATGTTCAAACCTTTCTCATGCGGATGATATCATTGATGAATGTAATTGTTTGCTTAGCAGACGCAGCTATTTGTCTTCTTGTCTGTTCTGTTTGTTTGTGGGTTTTCCACTAGAGTCACTTGTCAAACCGGTATAATCGGCTGGTTTGGTTACTCAGAGGGAGAACGACTGACGCCGGCCGACACCTTTTCACGTCGACGACCTGTTTGTTCCCACATCCCTGAGACAACGTCACCATTCATTTGCTGTTTCAGTGTCCAACTGATGAATGCTAAGATGAATGCTATTTGCTCACTATTTAGCTGATGTTCAGGCGCTCAGGTACTCATGAAGGTGACGTTTAGCTCTTTAATGGCTGAATACTTACCTGCGTGCACTAGCTAACCGCTAACTGTCTGTCTGCTGTTTTGGGGGCGGAGCAGAGGCCTCATTCATAGATGTACTTTTATCACCAAACATAGCATTTCCAAAAAGTTGGTAATGCTTGATTCATAAAACAAATAAAGCATAAAAATACCACAAGCAGTTTTTTTCCCCCGTTTTATTAAAAAAAAAAGAAACACAAAATAGTGCTTTTTCAGGCAGAAGTCAGGCGGCAGGCATTTTTTGATACATTTGTTCATTGACCTTTAGCATACATTAAATTTACAATAAAGTTATATGAATTAGTATATATTAAACTGGCTAGATAAGAAATATGTACATTATTTAAATTGTTAATTTGCCTACTGTACTGCACCATGCTCATTCTGCCCCCCCCCCCCCCCCCCCCCCCAAATAAATCATGCATTTCCTGGTTGTAATGTATATTTCAAGCTCTCATAGACAGGTGTTGTGTAGCTGCCATGTTTAGAACCAATACCCTGCTATGGGTGTGTACATATTTGTGCTGGTGTGAGAGGCCGCCTTTGTTGTTTCCATCAGCTCTCTGGTGTCCAAACGGGGCAGGAATAACAACAGGAGTCCAGAATCGGCAGCTGTGTCCGCTCTGACTGCGCAGAGCAGTTTGTGGTAAGAGACAAAGTGATGAAAGCTGCATGAGCGCGTTGCATACGTGCATTTGACAGCTTTTTAGTTTCCTATTCAGCCACACGAGCAACGACGCTCCGTACGGGTGCCAGTGCATGTTGGTTGCTTGGTTATGCAGGCTGACATGTTTCTGAGAGCATGAAGTGGTTTGTGATAAATTGAATTTGGTACAATTATCCTTGATCCCAGATAATGAGCACTAATGATTGCATTTCTCCCTGGCTTCAACTGCTCCGCTGCCTCCAGGTTAGGGCTTCACCTTTTGCATGAAAAATCTCTCCATCAACTAAATGGCATGGCATTCTTATTGTAGCTACATTGCGTGACCTGATGACGAATTGTAATGGCTTTCGGGGGCCGAGTCGCAAACTTTCACTCGTCCTCCAAAAATCAAACAGTATTTTTTTTTTTTTAATTATTAGCGGTAATTAAAAAGTACAAATAAAGCCCTTGCTAGCAGGTCGGGATTAATAACATCATAAATGCAGATCTGGATGCACCATTAGAGCTTGTTGCTCCAATGATGGTAACCAGAGACAACAGAGACACATGCTGAGGTCACCTATTGTCCTGGAGAATCAGATCACCCATTACAGCCAGCGCTCTGGGAAGCTATTTATACATCAGACCAGTTCAGAGTGTCTGAGTGGTTTTATAGCACAGAGCCACAAGTCTAAGCCTGTAAAGCATGTGTGCGTTTCTTGAAGCAAAAACATCCCTCCAGACTCACATAAATGCAACTGATTTGGGTTTGATCACATCTTTCTCTGCTTTTTGTCCAGTTTTGTTTCCCAATACTTTTTTTAGGCAGTTGCCAGCGGTTCAAGCTCCACATTTCAAATCACAGAACACGTTCGTTTTTTGATGGGCTTACAGGACTTGACGTAGCAACATCATCACGGATATAAGCTTTCCACAGATATTTTTAGTAGAAACGTATGTAATTCATGAACTTAGAGATTGTGTAACTAATTTACTGTGTAGAGTATTCATGTTCCCATGCATGCCTTGGAAAATGGTCATTGTCTTGTTGCATTCTAATAATCCCACGTCAAAGAAGGAATATATGCATTGTTATAGACATATAATAAAATCTAACTATGCATTAGAGATTAGAGTAAAGCTTCTGCCTAGTCACAATGACTATAATAACACACACCACCTGACGTGTGGGAGAGGTGAGAGGTGAGCTCCTCCTCCTCCACCTCTTCTTCCTCATTACGATGTAAATAGCAGTTAATGTTTGTCAGACTGCTGTAGAGTTAAGTTGCTCATTTCATCATCAGTAATTCAATCTGTGCACAATGCTGTAAACCTAATCAACTTTGATGGCACGTCAGCTGATGCCCATCTATAAGACATGGGTCATTCCATTACCGGTAGGCTTTAAACAGAACGTAAGGGGAACACATGGCTTGAGCACTTCCTTGTTTCTGAAACGCATGCACAGGGCAAATAAAGAGGATTTTTATTGCATGTAAACTTAAAAAAAACAACCACTGTTTTTATGGCCACTTTTAGAAGCATCGGTTCATGATGCAAGGCACTACAATGGTTTAAAGCAGCAATCTGACTCCATGCATTAACCGACCTACACGTAGAATGTTGCATGGTGATCTATAGGCCCTTGAGATTTTAGGGCTGGTGTGGTTGGGGTTACAGAGCCACTGGAAAATGAGACTGGGAAATGGAAGCCTAAGCTCAAAGGGAAACGGAAGGCGGCTTTACAATACCTAATTAAGGTAAAGGGTAAGATATCCAATCAGCAAAGGCCAATGGTGACAGAGAAGTGTGTCAGGCGGAAAAGCCATGTCCTCGACGGCAGCTCAGGGTTCAGTACTGGTGTTGTTGTTGTTTTCTTTTTAAATATATGGAACCAGGTTATTGGAGGAAATTGTGTGTTGACGTCAGAGTCAGAATAATAATAATAAAAACTCTTATACTCACATTTACATGGTGTAAATGTTTTACATATATGATGAAATGTTTACTGTAAAGTCTAAGTAAGTTTAACAGAGAGGTACAGGTACACAAGCTAAAGATGAATATATGCATATATATATATATATATATATTAGAAGGAAGAACTCAACACTCGTCTCAAGACGAAAGCATGTTTACATTTCTGCTTGTATTCGGGAAAAAATACAAGCAGCCCTGTGTAAATAATTCAGATAATTCGGTTTTAGATGTTCTTGGAGGGGAATTGTTAAAATGTTTTGGATAGTGTACATTCCACAAATACCTTTATAAGTTTTTGCCACTGAATGGTAAAGAAATTAAAAGGTGAAAGCAGAAATATCAAACGCTTTTCATGCTGTCACTTCTCCTCTCCTCTTGCTCGATCACTTCCTCCTCTGTCTGAAACACCTCCAATCCCCAATCCTCTGTCCGTATGCGTGTGCCCGGTGTTGCATGTACGATTAGAGGACATCACTAGGTTGCTTCATATTGAGAGGTTTTTCCACCAGGATGCTTATTTACCTGTGAAGGTAGCTTCATTACATATTTATATTCTATCTGAACCCCAGATTAGGATGACCTACTTATCTTTTTAGATACCAAGATGATGACTTTCTGCAACCCCTCCCTCCATCTCTAAGCCCTGTTTCTCTCTTGCTTGCCTTCCCATTCCCTGCTTCTCCTCTCCTCTCCTCTCCTATCTTTTCTCCTATCATATGCTATCATCCATAAAATACTTCCTTGGTGTGCAGGTTATGCAGTTACATCTGTTGCTATAGCAGATGCTGGTGCAAAAAATAGAAGAGCGCATGAAGGGTTAGGATAAAAGTGTTAATGATGATGATGATGATGATGATGATGACGGTGTAGCGAAAAACTCCTGAAAACGACAACCCAATGGTTAGTACTCCCCCGCCCCCCCCCCTCCCTCCTGTGACAATCACTGACAAGGTTCCCTTGAGCAAGGTTCCGTTGAGCAAACGCGTGTCTCACGTATTGGTCCTTTTTTCTCTTGATGATTCATCAGTGTCATAAAGTTTGTCTCTGCAGACTGAGTGGTCACAGAAACGACCCCCTCGTCACTCCCTCGTGTTGTCATGGAAATCTCATTTTATTTTCCTTACCTGTGGCAACCGGAGGCATCAGGAAGAAAGAAAGAGAGGGAAAGATTAGACTGCTGAAATATATAAAGGGGATGAGTAGGATCATCTGCTGCACAGGAAAAACTCTTAGTGTAAAGTAATCAAAATAGTATTCAGTAGTGAAAGAGAGTTTAGTGTTCCTATGGATACAAGCCAAAATGTACTGCATACTTTACGCTGCAAAATTATTTGAGGAGAAAATTGCTTAATACCAGAGACATATCTGTAGGTGGAGCAATATTTGAAATCTGTGCAGAACAATTTAAATTGTATGAGGAAGGTCAATGAAGTCTCTCTTTCATCCTCCTTTTTTTACACAGCTATCAAGCAACGGTGACCCTTCTCAGCCAGTCTTATTGGCCTTTGCTGAACAATCTATCGATGGCAAAACGCTGCTCCGTTCCGTGATGTCAGACCGACAGCGAGCTGGTGTTCTGCAAGCAAAAGGCAGTGTTTGTGTCTCATCATAATTGTCTCATCAAATTGAAGACGGTTTGAACAGACAGGCTCAACATAATGAAAAAACTGTGATTTAAATTTAAACCACCTGGCTGTCGTTGCTGATATCATCGGATGCAGTTGTTCTTGGATGGGGGGGGGGGGGGGGGCAACCAAAAACCTCCGTTGTGCTTTTGTAACATTTACAAAGAACGGTGAAGCCAAACTATCGGCTGGACAGTCCACCTTGAACAGACTGTTTACGGGGGCTGTTGAGGCATAACTGAGTGGCTTCCTGGAAAATGAGGGTGATGATGATGATGATGATGATGAATATATTTATTAGATAGAATGTTAGAGTACAAGTACAGTCACACAGTAGCATGTATTACAGTACAAATAAGGTCAAACATCCTGTCTAAGAGGAGCATTTCAAAAAAGCCCTTGCGGTCTTGTTTCCGTTGAAAGTCATTATGAATGCAAAACACGCAACATCCATTTTGTGTCAGTGTGTGTCTGTGCATGGAGTCAGTCTGTGGTCCAGTTAGGGCCTCTGAGACATTTCTACTTCTGAAGCCTCACACACACACACTGAGAGGAGCAGGAAGGTCACAGTTATTTTCCTCACATTCCATGTCAGCTTCTCACAAGATGAGGAAATGGGGAGAAAGGAGAGACGGCAAGAGAAAGGGATGAGAAGGGGGTAAATAATCAGTTCTCCTTGACCCCAATTATAACAGCAGGATTTCCATTTGTCTTGAAAAAAGTGTCAGACATTCATTATGCTGCGAGAATTGCAAAGGGGAGCATTACCTGTCTGAATTGTAATGAGAAAAAAGGCAAATTTTCTCACACTGATACAAAACATTTCTGAAGTGTCCTTGCCTTACGGCATCCTGGCCCTAATCTCACCTGAACGGCAAAATAAAATGATATAAATGTTGGTAGACTGAGGTTGAATTCTTAGTGTTTAACATGATGGTTAATGTACATACCGGCATATATAATCTAGAGAGGTTGTAGCCTTCTTGCAAATACTGGAGCTAGATTTCAGATTGCTAACACGCTCCCATTGACAACACTAGCATGATGATGTTTAGCAGACTCTTTACCCTTCTCACTATTTCAGCGAGTATCATTGCTATTCAGAACTAAGCACAATAAATACTGATTATCTTGACGACTTCATCAACGTGACAAAAAAAACAAAACATAAATTGCATAATCATGATACATTTATCAGGTAGAAAAATAGGAATCCCTAACGTTTTCAATCAGATATGTGTACGTCATCAGCAAATGCTACAAAGGTAATCCTCCTCCTCATGGATTGGTGCATCCTTGTGATGATGTCATGCTGTGGGATGACAGTCCACTCTTGAGCCTGAATTGCCCAGAGTTGCTGCTGAGTCCGCGGAGGATGTTGCACTCAGGTACCAAGCCCACAGGCTTTCATTAGAGTTTTGGTCGGGCATCATCATCGGCCACCACCTCCAGCAGACCAGTGGCACAATCACAGTCATGTTGCCCCAGCTGGGGCATCTTTGCAAATGCCATTTTCCTCCCAATTCTACTTGGCTTTTTAAAGGGTTGTTAATTTAATTAAGTGGTCATTTGGGATTAGTTGGATAAAATCAAGTTGCCTATTTCTCTAACAATCTTGATTCCCCTTTCTTCTTAAATCAATCAATCATGCACAAATGTCATATGTTGAGAATGAGCACAAAACCTGCTGCGCATACGTGCATCCAAACGCTTTAAGATGCATGTGATTCTCCCTCGCTGCGCTTCTCTGCTCTCCCCTGCTTGCTCTGTGTGTGGCGATGGTAAATGGCTGCCTACCTACATCTTGGCAGAACTCAGCTCAGACCTTGCTATGCATCTCAATGACTGCAGACACACTGCTGAATGAGCTTAGCACTGTTGACGCTGGGCTAGCGTTCAGACTCATCACTGGCGCTGGAACTGAGTTTCTGAATGCTAAGGTGTATGTGTGTGTGTGTGTGTGTGTGTGTGTGTGCGTGTAAATTGACTTTTAAAACAAACAGATGTCCTGCCTGAGACGAAGACAGAGATGATGTGTTGCCGTGACGGCTGTGTTATTCTGCACCCGTGTTGCCCTGGCGGCTGGAGCTCACATGATCACATGTGGGTAGTTATCCGTTTGAAGGAAGAAAAAAAAAATGGCTTGCTGACTCACGCAGCTTATTATAGGCCAAGCTGTGACAATGCGCAGCACGACCAGCAAAGGTTGGCGTTGAGTAAATCCACGTATGCGAGTGAGAATATGTTGTGTGAGTATGTTCATGACTGTTTCACCAGGGTCTTTGAAAACTCTTCAAACACTTGCAGCCTGTTTGCACTGAATAGCGTACAGCCCATAATGATTTTACAACCGTGACCTGTTGGCTTGTGTTTGATTTCTTTGGGTGGCAGATCGTATGCCAGCGAGGCCACATGCTGTAAGTTAGCAGTTTGCATCAGCAGTAACATAGGTGGGTGGGGGGCTATAAATAAGACACTGCTTTAGATAGACAGTGTTTCTTCAAAAGTATTTTGTTGCTCTAGTCCGCTTATAAAGTTCCCAGCAAAACTCCTGCTCATACGTGACTATTTCATCAGTGGACGTGAATGACATTATATTCTAGTGCATACGTTTCTCTCTCGTGTTTGGTTACCGATCGGAGCCCCATCCCCCACAGAGATCAGTTGGATGCAAGGTCAGTGGGAAGACAGAAAGGAAGTACGAGTACGAGAGGAAGATTTAGTTAGGGAAATGAAAATGTTGATTCAACCTATTTTAAAGAATTCTTCTTTTTACATTGATACTGATCACCAGCAGTGGAAAAGAACTATTGGCATATTTACTCGAGTATTTACTGAGCTTTGTAAAGCCCTAAAGCGTGATAGAATTGTGCCAGCAAATTTCTTTACAGGGTTTATTGAAGTTTCTGACAAAAAAGAAAAGAGAAGAAAATAAATTACGTATTAAATTTGTATTTATGTTGACTACATCTGGTAATTTTATGCATGCAAAATACAAATACAAATAATACCTCAACATACGAGCATACCGAGATACGCCTTAAGCTACGAGCACGCTTCCGAATGCTGACGCTAAACGGCTGAGCCTTGCGAGCGCTCCCAGCGAGGTGAATTGGTCAATCTCAATTGTCCGTAGGTGTGAGTGTGTGCGTGAATGGTTGTCTGTCTATGCGTGGCCCTGCGATGCACTGGCGACACATCCGGGGTGTAACCAGCCTCCGACCCGTTATCAGCTTGAATAAGCCCTAGCAACTCCCATGACCCACTAGGCGGATAAAGCGACTGCAGATAAGAAGATTGAGGTCTTCTCTTCGACAAGAGGATGGATGGATGGATGGATGGATGGTTGGATGGATGGTTGGATGGTTGGATGGATGCAGACCTGCATCAGAAGCTACTTCAACCTCACTGTATTTCTATGTTCAGCCTTTTTTCAGTTCCTTGCCCAAGGACACTTTGACATACAGCCAGAACTGGGGATTGAACAACCAATCATTCAATCAGCAAGCGATCTGCTCTACGTCGTGAGCAAGTCCACAAATTGGATTGTAAATTATGATGTATTTATAGGTTAAAATAAAACTTTATTGATCCCGGAGGAGGTGCACTGCAGAATCTACACTTGCAGCAAACAAACCATATGAAGCAGTTAAAGCATCTTAAACTGCATCACTTGTCAATAATTAGAGCTTATTATTAAAATGAATGGCTTACTTACTTATAATACGTACATTGTTCCTACGCCACAGTTTTGGCAGTAGGCTAAAGATTCCTGCAATCTTAAGGTCCAAACCAAACCTCACATGCTAAACTGTAATGTTATCGACAAGAGGACAATAAAACTACACTTTAATGAAGCGAGAATCAGCAGATATGATTCAGATGAATACCGGTATAGAACACTATTGCATGGTAATGACAAGGGTGGCTGCGGTTGACTTGGAAACTAAATCTCTGCAGAGGTGCTGGTTAGAAACAGTCTAATCATCATGATTTTTCTTTTCTTCGACTTGTGTTGCCATGTGTTCCATTCATTACGTTGTGTCATATAGCTGCAATAAAATTGTTCCGTGCAGTTTACCGTGTCGGGAACATGCATGCATGATGCTGGACTGGAAGCAACATCGATGGTTTTTACAAGCCATGCTGGGCTGAATCTTATTCCGTGTGCAAAAGAGTTTGCTGCATATCGTCACCATTCAGTGGGTGCTTGTTGTTTCACTGAAAGCCTGAAGGACATTGTGGCATGACAGCAATGCAGCGATCCATTTTAGCTACTGCCTCCTCCTCCTCCCTCTCCTCCTCTCATCATCCTCCACCTCCCCCCCCCCCCTGCCTGCTCATCATCCGTTTCGCTCTTCCTTTCCTACTCAACACCGTCATCCTCCCTCCCTCCCTCCCTCCCCCCCTCCTCTCTCTCTCCCTCCCTTGACTCATCATTCTTGTCCTCCCTTCTTCTGTATCATCCTTCTCTTTTTGCTTGCGATGCAGGTGACTTCCGGCGATTCAAGGGTACAGGGAAAATGCTTTCCAATATGTCCTGATGAAAGTCCTTGACCAAGCTCTTTACCAGCGTAAAGAAAGCATGGTGGAGTAGTTTAGTCCATCACACAGTATTTTGTTTGATGATTGTGGGAAGGAAACGTTATTACACCATTCAGACTTCTGCCGAAGCACAATCTGATAGAAAACAAAAAACACACAAAAAAAAGCCGAGCTTGTGGGGCGAGCATGTGTGTGCATGATGTACATGTGCGGGTGATGTGGATGGACCGTTCTGCTGAGTGAGAGCGTGATCAGACTGCTCCTGCGAGGTGGTAAATGTTTGATGGGGTTTGATCCGACCATCTGTCCTTTCGTGCCGGCTCGGAACGGAGAAGCTGAGCGTTTGGACGACTGTAGAAATCAGGAACACTCGCAGGGAGATGAAAACGTTTGCAGCAGTATGGGATTCACGACTCTTCCTTGAATGATTTGCATGAACTGAATCATTACAGCATGGCGAATGTTAGCGTAGCATAATGTAGCGTTGTGTATATTATATCAGCAAAGCCCGTTGCTACAGAGCTAAGTGCCCCAGACTTACACTGCTCCTTTCTGCCAGAGGATATCAACGGTCACCTCCAGACTATGAAGCACTCGCGCGATATAGCTGAGATGGTTTCTATCCTAACACTTGAGACAGCGAGCAACTTTTAACTTCATTATATTAGTGTTTAAAAAAAAAAAAAAAGAAGAACATTTTGAAGAAAATCGAATCTGCTTCTCCGGCTGACTTCTCAACACATTCGCTTTGTCCTTGTGGAATGTGGTGCTTTATGGGAATTTCTTCGCCCGTTAGCATCAAACACTCCAGATTTGAAGCACCGACATGTGACAGTGAAAGCTGGCACGCTAAAACAAGAACAGTTTCCTCATTCTTTTCACAAAACAATTCAGTTCCTCTCATTCAGATGGTCAAACAATATGCTAAGCAGCTTGTTATGGATTTTGTGAGGTATTGATAGTTGGTTGCCATGTCATTGGTGCGTAGAGAGTGTATGTGGTGCATTCATGATTAATGTATATCTTCAGTTCATTGCTGTGCTGTGTGTTTCTGGTGATGAAACAAGATACGCATGGGTTCATGCAAAATGCTCTTTCGTTTAAATTAGGATCCCACCCCCAACCTCCAAACAGTCATGTGCTGAGTGCCTCCCATGACCCCAGAGCCGAGGGACTGGCTGAGCCAGTGTGGTTTTAAATTGATCATCTGTATGATATACTCCAATCAATGGTTCTAACTACCAACGGGCCACACTATCTATCTATCTATCTATCCTGCAGGCATATGCATGTATATATATAGTTATATATATATACATGCATATGCCTGCAGGATATATATATATATATATATATATATATACGCTACATTATGCTACGCTATATATATATATATAGTTATATATATATAACTATATATATACCCATCGTGTGTGTGTGTGTGTGTGTATAAGGCAGAAGGTGGCGAAGGTCTTTCTGACTCAGCATTAATGTCCTTAGCTGATTTAGTCTCAGTCAGCAGTGTGGGTGGGAAAGAGATAGAGGAACAAGGGAGGGACAAAAAGACGAATCCGGACCAGACAGATCTTCCAGGATGCAGAGACCAAGTCAAATTACAACTGGCATGTCAACCAAGCTCCTGCCTCATACAACAACAATTTGTGGGGGGTGGAGCTAACTAAAATTAACATATCGTAACATATGTGCCCCCCCCCCCCCCCACCAACAAACATAGCCTCAAATCAAGACTTCTGCAGGAATGTGAAACTCCTAGTTGTTGTAACTCGTTGGACATTTGTCAGAAATACTGTATTTGATGTTTCTTGTGAAAAAATAAATAATCCTTCACATGGCCTAATACTTTATAATCCAATTGAATAACAACAACAACAACAACAACAACAACAACCCTTCACCTTATGGATGCTAATGACTCCAGGGGATTCGTTAGTCAGGTTTCATGACTATGGGGGGGCATTAGTGTTCATAAAGGAAATGCTAATACTCCTGGGGAGTCTGATTGCCTTCGTGGTTTCATTCCCTCCTTTGTTTCTTTGTTTTCTTCTCCAACAGCAGTATAAGTATCTAAATTCTCTACCAGTCATTTAGAACTGGATGAGAGGAGAAACATCGTCAATCAAACTTGAACAGTTGGTCCAGTTGACTCTTCTTTTTAGCTATTCGTAGTTTAGCTTTGTGCTAAATGCTTACTTTGACATGTTCACACAAAAAAAGCGAAACATGATGTTCAAACAGTTCATCATAAAAATGACGAGACGACAATAATCATCGTTCTGTTTATTCAACACGACTCTGTTTCCTTCATTAATATGGAAAGATAAATGAAAATTTCTTATAAAGAACGACTAAAAAAACGCCAGACATTTTCAAGTTTTGCTGCAGTTCAAATCGGTTAACCCACAGAAAGACATTTACCTATTTGCACAATCTAATGTTCACAAACACACACCCACACTACACTCACTTCTCAGACCCCCAGCTGGGGCTCTGGTGTAATTTATTAACCCTTTTGTACCCAGTGGAGTCGTGAAATCAGTCGTCCCTACACACACACACAGAGAGATGAGGGATGTGAAAGATCTCAGGTTGTCAGGAAAAAGAAACACTGAGGAAAGAAATTGCTTTCTGATATGATAAGTGGAGAACCCCTGATGTTTTAAAAAAATCTCTATTTCAAATTCTGGTCTTGATGATTATGAATGATAGATTCAGAAAGATCAATAAGTGATAATAATATCTGAAGACTGACATAGGTTCTGCTACATCTGTCAGGTATTACATGCGTGTGAAAAATATACTGCAAGTAATGGCATTTAATGTGAATGTAACCAGAGCTGCATGATATATTACTATACCTGCATTATGCAACATCACACCACACATTGCAGGACACACACTCCCAGGTAAACCTCAGGGACATGTTATTTTATTTCACCTTTATTTTCCTAGGCTAATCTTCAAGAGATGTCTGTCTGATGAAAAATATTGCACTTCCATTTAAATAAGTAATTTAAATGTAAATGTAATTATTTTCAGGCTATTAGTAAGTCAGCTAAATCCTTTTGCCTTGTCTCTTAGCATTTACATACCTTTAAAGTATACAATGACAGCTCTATCATCTGTATTGTATTTTTGCATCGTCCAACCACCACCATTCTGCCTTTTACCCAGAGATCCATCTTTGTGTCCTACAGCTGGCCAGAAGCTCGTCCCCACTGTTTTTTTAGAAGCATGCATTCTCTGAATATTTCATAAGACACAACAAGAACCCGTAACAGCACAAGGTGAGGCTCTGTTACAGCATCTGTCCATCTCTCAGGCATCATACATGCACACATCTAGTGGTACTTGATTGACACAAAAACAGCTGCTCACAGCAAAAAACAACTTGAAAAACTAACAAGTCTTCAGACATACATTTTGAGTATGGCCAATGAAACAAGTAAAGGAAGTCCAGCGTGTGTTTAGGCACAGAGGCATGCACACAAATGAATGTACACATTCTCTATCTCACACTCTGAGAGGAATGGCACGATAATTTTGACTAGGGTAAAACTGCTACTAATTTTTTAATGGATTCAATGTTTTATTCAAAGCATCTACCCAGTCTCAGATATGGAAGAGCACATGGAAAACTACTGCCAATAAGAGAACACATGGTACAAGTGGCTATTAGTCGTTAATAAAGCACACAAATCTCACATCTCAGTAGCTTTTAACACAGCAACATTTCAGGCTGAAACTTATGACATTTCAGCTTTATGTTTAGGACATGGGGAGTTTGAGAAAAAAATGTGTGTGTGTGTGTGTGTGTGTGACAGAGAAAAAATATATGCAGAAGAAATGACAGGAGGAGGAGAGGGCGGTGTTCCTTCAGTGAGGCCAGCAAGACCGGTTATTCTGTCCGAGAAATCTTCTCGCTGTACAGAGCACTCCGCCTCAGCATCCACCTGACTGTCAGAGGAATACACTCCACTGCTCAGGATGGAAGATGGAATATGATTTAGTCCTATAAGAATACGTAATATCATTCTATTCCTGCTCACCAGTGTTTGATTAACAATTGTCCCGAACACAAGATGGGAAAGTCACAATCATGTTATAATATATGTATAGTGCTTTGTGTTTATATTTATTATATATATATATATATATATATATAAAATTCATCACCAATAAAACCAGTTAAGTTCCCTAAATTTAACAAAAGATTGATTCACAGTTACCAGTGGTTTGGATAAAAGACTGGTTTCCAGGAAGTAAGAAAAATAGTGGCGTTAAAATTAGATATTAATTTTGTAAGGGTATTTGCCCAGCGCCACTGTGCTAGCGAAAAGTGAATTATTTTGCCGTCAGACATTTTGTAATTTAATTTAAAGTCGGCTTAGCATACTTCAAACCATTCACTTTCTCACCATGCCAATGTCTGCAATTAACCCCATCCCTGCTCTGCACACCTACTAATGCGGAACACAATCGATTCCCCAATTTATCACACACTCAGTTGGACTTAAAGTGACAGATTTATTAGATAGTGATTTGCTGCTGCATGTGATGCTGCCACTTGGGAGTCAGTGAGACTAACAGAGTAAAAGCTGTTTGATGACCCACCAGGTGATCATGACCGTCCTGGTGAGAAGGACACAGAGGAGGACAGAGCAGGAGATAAAAAAAGATATTGTGATGATTTGGGTCAGAGGAGAACAGTCAGGCGTCTCGTAGCATAAAGAGGACCAGACTTTTAGATGAGTTAATAGCATTAACAAGAGTGTGACAGATTCTGCACAAATTGGAAGAAATTATGATTAAAACTATTATATCAGGGAATAGAATAATAATTTAAAAAATGAAGATTATATACATTCGAAATAAGAATTTGACTTTATGGGGACAACTTGAGGGTCAGTACGTTCATCTCGGCTATAGACACATGAAGATCAAAAAGGTATTATATCCTGTGTATATTAGTATTGTTTAAATACACTGTACAGCTTCAACAAGACCCACTTGAATTATTAGCCAATTTGCTTGTTTGTCATTTATACATGACAAACAACAATCTGCAGTTTGTTCCATAACAACTTTTTAATTTTGTCAATAACAAAAACGCAGAACAATAAAAGAGGTGAAAAAACCCACCAGAAACATTCATTCATTCATTCATTCATTCATTGTCGGAAGTACAGCTCACAGGTGTTGTTGGAACCTATCGCAGCTACAGGTGAGAGGTGGGGTACACCCCAGGTGAGACGGAACCTCATTGCAGGGCACCAAAAACATTCATTGATTCATTCATTATCACAGGTGTTGTTGGAGCCTATCACAGCTACAGGTGAGAGGTGGGGTACACCCCAGGTGAGACGGAACCTCATTGCAGGGAACCAAAAACATTCATTCATTCATCTTCCTGACCGCTTTGTCTGTTACCGGGTCGACGGTTATGCTGGAGCCTATCGCAGCGGTCAAAAGGTGAGGGGTGGGGTACACCACAGGTGAGATGGAACCAAGGCAGGGCACCCAAAAACACGAGTACCATAAATCCCATGTGACAAACATAGCATGTACAACATATTACACAATCAGAAATTTATGTGGCCAAAGAATACTTATAAAATAAAAGTGTGTCCAAACCTCTTACGCCAAGAATGATCAGAAAACCTGCCTTTGATGTATTCCAAATGTTAAAATAGAGAAAATATTCTCTCACATTCAGCCAAGAAATGATAAGGGTGTCTTTGGAAATTCAAATGTGAACATGCTTAAATTCAAATATATTTATTACTAACTCTACTACTGCATTATTAACTAATACTGGATATGATGCAATCTAGTTCCAAACCTTGGTGTTAATAAATATACCTTAATTAATAGCCATAAGATCCTCTTTTGTCATTACAAAAATATTATAGGGAGTATATAAAGCAAAATGTATGCTATTGATTCTTGTGGCGCTAATGTAGAACGTTTACTCAATTTAACACACGATACCATGGAGAGGTACCAAGAATTTTTTTTTTTTTTTACAAAAGATGAAACAACGCCATGCCTCCAATTTCATTCCCACATTTACAATGGATGAGCATGTGATAGAAAATAGCAAAAACGATGCTCTTTCTGTGACGCATTCCCATCCTTTCACGAGAAGGAGGCGGGGAGGGGGTGATGCTGTCGGTTTTCTCACGACCTGATGCCGGCTGAAACGCGTCAGGGCCCTGCTGGGATGGTTTTTCCCCCCCCCCCCGTCTTTCCCGACCTCAGTGGGCGGTGCCTATGCGGAGTGTGACTGTATTATTGGTGCATGACCGTGAATGGTCGCTGAAACAGGGCGAGGCCGACGACGATCTGACCAATCGCACATCGAGGTGTGGCTGTCGGGGGGGGGGGGGGGGGGGGGGGGCGTGGCCACTGCGAAAAGGGTGGCGCAAAGAGGCGGAAGTGTGTCTCGGCTGATCTCTCGCTGTCATTCGGCCACAGTCGGTTTCCGAGAGAGAGGGGCAACCAAGAAGCACCGCGGGGACTCGGTTGGATCTGTAGCAAAGTCAGCTCATCAAAAAAAATAACAAAAAATACTGAAATCAGACAACCGACCGAATCGAGCTTGTGAAAGAGCCGCGGATAGATTGACGTGTCACGCTGTTAACAGACGCTCCTTCGGCTCCACGGTCCGGTTTAGAGGCAGCGGCAGCGGCGGAGCTGTGTCATTGAGCAGGCAGGACACGTCAGGAGAAGGGAGGAAAAAAAAAAAAAAAAGCTGACCGACGGCACTGTGCGAGTCAGCGTTCATATCGCCTCCGAGAGCCGTTCGCCCGGCGGACTATTTTCTCAAGGACACCCGCCTTGCTCTTGCCCCGAGCGAAGGATCTGGACAAAGACATCGCCGAGGGTCGAAGGTGGTGATCATAAGGTGACATTTTTTTTTTTTTTGCCTGCTTGGAAGCTGTTCGGCTAGCTAGCATTTGCGCTAACTCTCAGATAGCTAGCTAGCTAACGTTAGCAGCGAGAGATAGCTTTTCAGCTAACGTGTCCGGTTTCTCCGATTGACTGTCGGGACAGTTGCCTCAAGTGTAAAATAATTAATCGTGTAATACGCAGGAAACCATTGAATTCGATGGCAGTAAACGAGCGTTTGACTCGTCTGAGATCTGATCGCGTTTTCAGGGTGGACTCTCCATGGACTCTTGACAGCTGTCAAACAAGGTCGAATGGTTTATTCTTCATATATTCGGCGTTCCTTGATCTATTTTGTTACTGCGCTCCGTTTAAAGGTCACGCTGCGGGTCGTGCTTTGTCTGTCTGCCGGTTTGCGGGAGGAATCCGTCTCTGGATTTGGGGAAAACGCGTCGGTTCGACGCGACAGATCGAAATCGGTGACTTGTCAGCAGGTCAGCTGTGGATTTATAAGCTGTCGACGTCACGGGGTTATAATTGGCTAAAGATGTAACGTCAACTGGTTGAGTTTTTTTTTTCTTTCACCGATGGGTGTATTTTATTTTTAGTGCTAGAACGAGTTCATTTATAACAGTGTTATAATATAGTTCTAGGAATCATTTGCTGGAATAAAACACCCATCAGGAAAAAAAAAAAAAGAAAAAGAAAAAGATTTTCCTTGTCATTAGAAAATGTGAATGGCCGTCACACAGTTGCATCTAAATCCCTTGATCTATAGCGGAACAATAGCGACAGACTGCTAACTCAGTACATGTCAATCCTGTGTGCTCTTCTCTCAATAGGACCGAGCGATCACGGGATAGCATTTTGTGCGTGGGGGGAAGAAAACAAATGGGGGATTACGGGTTTGGAGTCCTAGTTCAAAACAACACTGGCAACAAATCTGCATTCCCGGTCCGAATCCACCCGCATCTGCAGCCCCCTCACCACCACCAAAATGTGTCGCAGAGCCCCGCCGCCTTCATAAACAGCACCGCAGCTGCAGGGAATGGCACCGCGGGAGGATCTCCCTGGCTCTTCCCCGGCTCTGCCGCTCACAACAGCGTGCAAGACGAAATCCTGGGGGGCCCAGAGAAGCCCAAAGCACAGCAGCAACAGGAAATACAAGAAACACAAGAAAAGCAGCAGCAGCAGCAGCAGTTGTCTCCGGGGAATCACCAGGATGGTGGAAGCGGCGGCGGCGGCGGGATCATTTCAGAACTGGAAAAGGCCCGGTCAGAGGAAGCCAAGGCGGACAGTGGCGCGTCCGAAGGAAGCAACGGGAAGGAGAAGCAGCTCCGTCTCGAGTCTCCCGTCCTGACCGGCTTCGACTACCAGGAGACGTCTGGTCTCGGGGGGGCCGGCCCGGTCCAGTCCAGTGCAACCTCGTCATCACTCGCTAGCTTCAACAACTGGTCAGCTGCCATCCCTCCAGCGCCGTCAACCATCATCAATGAGGACGTCAGCTTCTTCAACCCGGCGTCTGCCAACAACGGGCCCCTGCTGTTCCAGAACTTCTCTCACCATGTCAGCCCAGGGTTCGGGGGGAACTTCTCCCCCCAGATTGGACCAGCCGCAGCCTTGTCCCAGCACCACCCGGCTCCCCCGCCACACCCTCATTTCCAACACCCCCACAACCAACACCAGCAACATCGGCGCTCCCCGGCCTCTCCCCACCCGCCGCCCCCCTTTCCGCACAGGAATCCGGCTTTCAGCCAGTTGCCGCATTTATCCAACAGCCTGAACAAGCCCCCGTCCCCCTGGGGTCCAGCCAGCTATCAGAGCCCCTCTCCTTCCTCTGGCTCCTCCACTTCCTGGAGTCCCGGTGGGGGCTATGGCAGTGGCGGGTGGGGAGGATCCCAGGGCAGAGATTATCGCCGTGGGCTGAATGGCGGCATGACACCCATCAACTCCATCTCCCCGTTGAAAAAGACCTTCCCAAACAACCACGTGGCGTCCCAGAAGTACCCTCGGAACAGCCCCGCCGGCTTCAACCCCAAGTCCTGGATGGACGACGGCGTCGGCCGCAGTGACATCTTTCCCTTTCAGGTCAGTTCTCCTTTCATCATCTTGTTGTTTATTTCACCTTTAATTCTACATTTAGGTTAATTTCACTACCTCAAATGTTTTTTCTGAATGAATTGTGTTTTCGTCTCCTTTTGTGTCATGCATTTTTTGTCTGCAGTAGGTGCTTCTTTTTGATTAAATGTGAGTTTGATTATATATATATTTTTTTTAATGCGCTACCTTAGGTATACGTCTTTGGGTTCCCCACTTCCACAGCTGTATGTCCCGGATGATGACTAATGTGTCTCTGCAGAGGGCAGCGTTGTGTGCCACATAGCCAAGATGGGAAGGCGGAGGGAAGAGTGAGGGTGTGTGTGTGTGTGTGTAGGGGGGGTGGCATCATGTATGGATGGGGAGAATAATATGTAAGTGAGGAGGTTAGAAATGGGTAACGTCAGCGAGTCTGTGGAGAACAGGCATAAGAAATGACGGAAGGCGAATTCTAAATATTAGTGACATACTATGGGATTAGTTTCTGAATGAATAAGCAAAAAGAAAATGGCACCCACACCGTTGTTTGACGAACAGCCCAGCTATTCATTTCCAAGATGCCATCCTTTTCACAGTCGGTTTGGTCGTGGGTCTGCACACGGGGAAGACGGCGCCGGGAGACTGATTTGAAAGCGGTAAAGAGAACTCGGAGATGCAGCCATTTTATTGATCCGCTCCAGCTCACGATTGTGTCGGATGTTGCAAGGAGGCAGTGGTGAAGGGAGGGGAGGTCTGTAGGTCTGATGAAAGGTTTCTCTAAGTGCTGCACGTAACCTCTGCCCCCCCCCTCCCTACCCAGGAACTGTCTTCCTTAACTTCTGGGTAGCCATGACTACGTTATCTGCTTAGTAGCATTGCTATTTTACCGATGATGTTTTCTACAGGAATAATCTGATGCCCCCGCCCCCCCTCCCGGACCCATGTCTCCTAAAAAATTGATTATTTTTCCAATAATCACCTCCAATTGTGTCACTTAAAAAAAATATTTTCATAAAAAATTCCACAATGGAAAATTTGAAAATCTTAATTTGAAACAAAGGTTTATAGTGGCTAATTTCTGTGTAAAGGCTGGTGAAGCCGGAATCTGGGTGTTGGGAGATATGATGCAGAAAACATGACAACCCTTCAGAGTCACCTTGAACAAGTTTCTATGGAAACCACTCATATAGGCTTTGTACCGAATGCTAAATGTCAGAAGGCACAACTACTTGTAGTTGTTGTGTGTATATACACGTAGAGCGTTTAAAGCTGGATTGTATCGCTTGTGACGGATGCTCAGGACAAAGGGTGGCGAGGTGGACTGTTGCACTGATGACGACATGTCAGGATAGTAATTACATAGTAATGAACACTGTGACCGGACCTGAGTGCTGCTTCAGCTCCACATACGTACTTATTGACTCACAATGAACCACAGACCAAACAGTGCAGACGTTGTTCTGACATGTCCTGACTTGTCTGGGGTATATTTTACAGAATAAGGCAACAATTTAGCATCAGTTGACCGTTTTAATTACTGTTGCTATGCGCACAGGCTCAGGCTCACATCTGACCTGTGAATCATTAGGACTTAATATCTGTTGGAATTATTTTGTTGTAAAGGTCAACCTTTTTAAAAAGCATCACATTTAAATTCAAAGATCACGGCAAGACCGAGATAAAAGCAGGGTGTTGATGGAACAGGAACTTAGTTATGTTTGGCTAATTCCTTTTCATCTGATTAGCGATTCTGTCCATTTCGTGCAGCGGAGCGTCCCTTCTGTCTCGGCGTTACGCTAAAGCTAGCATTACTGCTAAGTGCAGTATGCTGCTCTGCTTTGCTAGGGCTATGTTCTTGGCCTCTTGATACTGCAAGGACACATAAATCAAGGAGTATCTCCACTGTGTTTATTGGTGCTAACGGGCTGTTTTTGCGTGTAAATATTGCGACTACTAGGAAGCGTTCGCCACAGACGCTTTGGAAATGCGTTTGTTGTAAGAGAGGCGTTTGTTTCCTGCTCACAAACGTAATGTCTTTGCATTTCCGAACTGATGTCTGATGTCGTTTCACCTCCTGTAATTGGGAAAAGGAAAAAATAAATAAAAATGCAATATTGTATTTTGAGCATGGGGATCACTTTGCAGCGTTAAAGACGTCACCATGGAAACCACTGTTAAATTATTACACAGGCAGCCAAGTGTCAAGTTTATTTGTCAGGACGCCTCCTCGGTGCAAATCATTCTGAAAGAGCTGTTGGCCATTAAGTCAGCGTCTTGTCGGTTTCTTTCTTCAAACCAAGAACAAAAGCTCCTCAAAAAATAATAAAAAAAACCCCCAGAATGCTGTTTGTCATGGTCACACACTCTTCAGATGACTGATGTCACACGTTGCTTTTAGACAACCCCCCCCCCCCGCCGATGCTTGGTGATATAAATACCACAGCTCCTCCGACTCGTCTGACTTCCCGGCCCTCACGAGGACCTGCTTTATGAAATGTCTGTCTTCTGTGAGCTTCCTCCAACTTCCTCACGTAGTTTCCATTTGAACACAATAGTTTAATGGTCAGTAGCTTTTGCCTCAGAGTTCTGCTGCTCAATCGGTTTGCTAATGCTGTTCGGCAGACAGGAGCAGCGAGACGCTCGCGTGCGTTACGGCGGTTTGCTGCTCGAGGCGAGGAGCCCTTGCCATTTGAGCACAAGTATGCACAGCATTTAGCAGGTATTTCATCCAATGAACATCAGTAACGGCACCATGACACACACGGGGGGGGGGGGGGGGGGTAGGGTTAGGCCAGGACGTTGTCTCGCTGTTCTTCTTCTCTTGTTTCTGTCCATCGGCCCCTTACTTGTGCATCCTTATCCTGGAGGGACTGCAGGAGACTGAAACCGATCCCAGCTGAGACGGCAGGGTTAGAACCTGGACAGGTCGCTTGGCCGATCATGGGTCAGGACGCATACTGTAAAGTGAACCGAACCCACCTGCCTTTGGACAATGGGGGAGAGGGGGGCTCAGAGCACCTGAAAGTATACTATTACTTGTTCTCTATTTCCTCACCTGTGAAAGGTCGAGGTCAGTTTCCTGTGTCAGGTGCACTTGGCAGATTGAGGCCGATAAATGTGGGCAGGCGAGCTGCCGGGCCTGCTGGGGGGTAAGCCGGGGCAGGATATTGTCTCAGTAAGGGACTTGGGTAACCGCTGGTAACGGCTCCCTCCTCGCTGTTTGTGTAGCTTAGATACGCTGCAGCCTTTTATAGTGCTATTACATGAAGGCGCGTTATGAAACCACCGCCTCTGTGCCTGCAAGGGAAGCAAATGTTGCGTTGCCCGTTGACCGACTTAAATATGCGATCTCTGTTCAGTGTCTCGTCTGAAAGGTCGCCTGATCGGTGTTTAGGGAAGTTAGGAAAGTCATTGTTGGCGTGATAGTCAGAGCTGCGCTTGGTGTGAGACGTCCATTCTGAAGGGCGGGGGTCACGTTGCGTAATTAAAAGCTCATATCCTTGTCAGGGTACTAGTTGGCTCTTTCAAAATCTCCTCCAGAGAGTAAAGATTTTTGGAGAGGCGCTATGACGCTCAGGTTCTGTCGGCTATGTTGAGGATGTGCAGACGTTCCGCTCTTTTATAGCTAATGAGAGGGTCATGAGGTGTGTGTGTGTGTGTGTGTGTGTATAGAGCACTACACCAGGGCTTTTTTTTTTTGTCTGTGCAATATCCTTCCACCCCGAGGTGCTGCTTCCCTGTAATGGAAAACGAGCGACGGCACCGTTCTCGGGACCAGTAGAGCCGGCGCTACGTAGTGGAAATGTGGCTTTAGACTAATGAGAGACTTGAGCCGTGCTGGCTAGCGCATAGCTCTGCTGCTCATACGGCCTCATTGTGCCCCTTCTCACACCCTCGACGGGATGCCCTGACACGGGAAGAAAGGTGACATGCGTGCACCAACCATGCGTCCACAGCCCGGGTCAGTCTCTGGTCCCTGTCTTCTCACCATGAAGCTAAACAAGGGAACAAAGGCGAATCAGAAGGCATGTGGAAAAGGTCATGTTGTATTTAGCCAAACTCAATTCCTACCATGAAAGGAGTTAGTTCAGTTTAATCCAACAGGTAGCGCCGAAACTCCTGGACCCCCCCCCCCCCACTTGTGTTCTAGCTCCGATGCGCACACACACACACACACACACACACACAGCAAATCAGCCAGTGCAGGGTAATAAGTTGTTTGACAGTTGGGAGTGTTTAATGTCACTGCTGCTCTTTGAAATAGTTTGACCAGGAAGAAACCGAATCACAATCCTCAGAAGCTCGACCCGCTTCCCTTTCCCGACCTCCTTTCTTCACCTTTTGCTTTGCATTACCTCACTGCTCCCCCCTTGCTCTCTTTCCGTCACCCTCTTTCTTTCAACTGCCATTTCCCCCCTTCCCTTCTTTGATTTGGGCTTCCTCTCTGTGGCCTGTTGTGTCGCGTGTGTGTAATTGAAGATCAAAACCATGTCCATCCTTTTTAAAGACCTATAAACTCGTATTGCACCCATTCATTCACCCCCCCCCCCCCCCCCGCCGCCCATTTCAAATTCATGGGCAGCTGACACAGAAGATTAATGTCTGAGTGAATGACACTCGGCATGCTGTATTTCATCCTTTACTATTCACCTTCATGTCATGGAGGTCGCCCCATTTGTTTAATGGCGCTTTAGATTGCATCCTATTCAGACTTGAGAGGCTGCTGCAAACTTTCAGGTCAATTTTTGATGCAAGTGTTGTTTCTGTCACACTTGAACAGTTCCAGGGTCGTAACCTGCATTAGCTAAGTAGCCTTTTCCATTCACCTACTACAGAGGCAGTAGCTATTTTGTATAGCATATTTATAATTTGTACTGCTGTATATACATTACCAGGACACTAATTTGTGAATGCGGACTAAACGCTTCAAAAATGATATGGAATAAACCTCCAGTTCTGAAGCGCCCTGTTGTGTGTCGCTCAGCTCAGCGCACGTTTGTTGATTCAGGGTCAAATATTCAAAAATAGCCACAAGACTTGCTGCAGGGCGTGTTGCTGAATGCAAATCAGCCCAGCATGCTTTTTATTGACTGGCAGTATAAGATCATTGTGCATTTGTTTTTATGACGCGTATCACTGGCGCCTTTTTAAAAAATATATGTCAGGTATTGTCACCTAAGTTTATACCTGTGGCCTACAAGCTACAGATAAACATGCAGTTTGTGTGTCTTCTTGTGTGGAAATCTTCGACGAGTGCTTTGTGACAGGCGACCCCCGACTGTGTGTATTCGTGCCAACCCTGCAATCTGCCAGAGACGAGTACCTCGCTGGTCAGCCGGCCAGTTGCGAGGAGGAGGATGCGCGTTTTGGGGATTAATCTGTCGACACTTCTCCCGGGCGATGCTTGTCCAGACCTCGCACCCGCCGGACGGAGTCTGCCTTCGCCGCAGAATGAGTCTCATTTCGCCTGGAACAATATTACCGGACCATCCTGCAGTAGAACAGAATATAACTGTACTAGGGAAGACGGCACAATACATTTACTAGAGTTTAGTAATGCAAAAGCAGCAAGAGCTGATCTCAGCGTCCAAAACATTTCCTGTGATCACCAGTGGGCTCGCATCCCACGGCAACCAGTTTTTCTTGCTTACCCTCCCTTTAGATCATTATTTGACATAAAGCAATACCCAAGTTCACCTTAGACATCGAAGCGGATATGGGAAATTGGTCAGCGTAATCTGGCCTGTGTCCCAGTGTTGCTATTTGTTTTGAGGGGCCACTGGGCGTGTCCTTCTTACCCTGCTGCCTGTTTTCGCTTCAGTCCTTGGGGAAATCCACACCAGGCAGAAAGCTGGTAAGAGATTTTGGCTGCAGCCGGGAAAGCTGGGCCATTTCTCCAGCGAGATTGGCAGACATCCAACCGGCCTCTTTGCCTGATCAGATCTTAAAGTAGCGATTGAATTTTTTGGGACCGTTGGAGGCAACCAGACAGCCGATGGAAACGTGAGTTGCACGCCTGACTGACCCTTTGTCATATGGTTCACAAACGCAGGGCTGTTTGTCTGAACCCATCGACACAGAGTTCATGGCGTATTAATCGTTCTTTGGGCTTTGGCTGAGGGGGCTTTGCTGTCGGACAGTTCTCCACAGACATTGACCTTTAGTTTGACATGGTAACCGGATAATGGATACACACTGGAGGGGTTAGGAATAGCTGTATTTAGGACTGCACCGATTCCAATTTTCTGGTCGATCACCGATCTTTAAAAAGCCTGACCTGCCGATTCTGATTTTTTTTAAATAACTGACCGCACACACCTTCAATGTTCCAGTCTGACTTTATTGAACACAAACAAAACTTGTGCAACAGGTTACCCTGCAGACCTGCTTCGAGCCTTTCACCCAAAAATAAGGTGCACTGCAGTATTTATTTTACAAATAAAAGGAAATGACAAGCATCTACAGGACAAACGAACAAAACAACCTAAACCACCAATAAGGTGTCCTGAGTTTTTGGTTTTCTTTCTTGTAGTACAAAAAGACAAAATGCCTAAAACTATTCTACAAAAAAATCGTGCAGCATGTGTAACATTTTCACAAGTCATCGGGTAACAAGAATTAACATGGCACAGGTCACTGTTTGCACAGACTTGTTGCAGTCTCTTGTACATTAGTGGCTTTTTTTTTTTTAGCATTAACAAAAAGCATTTCTGCTTTTTCACCAGACAGGCTTCTTCTTTTTTTCTACATGTCCAGCCAGCTTTTAACGCTTGTGCAGGGGGCAGAGCGATAGGCTCGTGCAAGTAGGCGGGCCTGTCAGTGATGTCATGGCGGAGCAGGAGGGGGACAGCAGCTGACTCTCAGACCTTTGTGAAGGTAGATAAGATCAGTGGATAAGATCGGTTTCATATCTTGGAATCGGCCGATCACGCAAAATGAATAAAATGGTCGCCGATCGGTTGGTTTGTCTCGTATTTGTTTAAAAGGCGACGTATTGAATGGAATAACTGCGAGACTGACTTTACAAATAGCTTACGTCCAGGCTGACAGACATGTTGGGCAATTCTTGTGTAAAGTCTGTCCCTTATCAGGCATGTTTAGGGTTATCGTGACGATTGTACGCTTATTTTAACCCCTTATATATCGATATGTGAACTTTATTGTGGGTCTTTTCCAGGTTAGCATTTTGTTAAAATAATCTGAGTAACAATTTCATGCATGGATTTTTTACAGGCCTATATGTTTAAAGGGCAGCTCCTCCTTTTCTGTCCTAATTATTTTACTATTTATTTTTACTTGCTTGCTAAAATGCTAACATTTCAAATGCATGTCAGCATTTACCTGAAATCTACTCGTGATCATCTTTATTGTCTGATGCTAATCGTTGTTGCTGAGATTGATACAATGCAAATATCAAATGTTATTTTGCCTTTTTAATGGCTGCACAAAAAAATAAAGCACATTTATTGGAAATAAACCCATTAATGGTGAGATGCAGCTCTTTGGACAACCATGTCGAGCCAGAGGAGTCTTAGGCCTTGTGCCGCGTGAGGCCCGGAACACTTAAATGAGGAGCAGATCTTTTTTTTTTTTTTTTTTTTAAAAGGTCAACATCTGGCTGGAAAAATGTGACAGATGGATAATCGTGTGATGGCGACCTTGGGCGCCAACTGCAGACTTAAAGATGTGCGTTTCATGATGGCTTCAGCAGCATTGCTGGCCTGATCCATGGTTGTTTTGGGGAAGGGAGTCAAACACCTTGATCAGTTTGTTGAAGTTGTTGTCAGCGACCGCCTGTTTCGTTAGGCGGAGTCCGGACAGACGTCTTATCAGCGTGACGCTTTGCGTATGCGTGTGTGCGTGTTTGTGCATATTTTGTGTACAAATCTTTCCAGCATGGTTGGTATGCTGAAGGTGTTCCTTGTTGCAGATGACAAAGCTGTCAAGACTCGCTCCTGCTCCGTTCTGCTGCACCTTTCAGCCATTTGTGCTGCCTGACTGGACCTCACGGCTTAGTTAGTCAGTAAACTATTACAGGTTAAACTCACAACGGGCTGCGTGTGCTGAGAATTAAGTCGATGAAAAAACCCTGCAGAAGAAATGATGTTCAATCCACAGGTTCTCGTGTGACTCGACTCCATCTCACGCTCATGCATTTGAAATGCAGTTGGGTGAATAGAAAGGCAAAACCTGAGATGTGCAAAAGTCAAGCATCTTTTTTATTTTGCTGAATATGCTGCTGAATCACTGGAGATTTAAGTTAATTTATTTTATTTTTTGTCTGTACTGTGCCATCATGTGCTTTGATGCTCTCGATTTGTGGATATGCAAACAGGAAACGGTGTGTGCTACACCTGCCCAGCTGGCCAATGGAAAAGCCCTGTCTGCCTTGTTGAAATGTGTCCGGGGGGGGAAATTAAACGGAGTTCCTCCCATTCTCTCTCCTCTCTCTAGGATCGCACCAGGGCGTTTGACAGCTTCAACATGAACACGCTAGAGAGCTCCCTGATCGACATCATGAGGGCCGAGCAGGACACTCTGAAAGGTGACGATGTTGGCCTTCACGCTAGTTTTCATTCTGCACTCGGCTGAAGTAAGAATATTTTTGCCATATTCAAATTCGACATCTCGAGACTCATTAAATAATCATGAAATGTGGTGCATGGTGCATATCATGTTACGTGAAAGCACAATTCCTGTCAACTCTTTTAGACTTGCGTTGATGTCTGCAACATATAAAATGAATTGTAGCGCCACCCGCCCCGTTTGTATATTGAAATAAAACACGCGATACTGATGAGTGTGCTGCTCCATGTCGTCCGATTGGCCTCGGAGAGCCGCGAGCTGCTCACACCGTCACACTTCTTATGCCTCACTTCAACAGAGACGCTTTCGCAGGTCAGACAACCAGACATCACGTCTCTTCTTCTGTGTTCAGAGGAAAAATGATGAAAGAGCAGCCTTTTCCATTAATTATCTCGGCTGTGGCAGCCCCGCCATTGGAGATTCAGAGAAACTCTGTGGGAGCTCAGGCTTCGTATTTAAGGGATGATTTTTGAGAGAGGCGGCAGGTCTCCCTCCCTGATCTGAAAAGAAGTAGTGGGCTCTTGATTCCAGCTGCAGCGATTCCCAAAGAAATCCCAAGAGTTATCTTGCTAACAGACAGACAGACGGACGGACGGGCGGATGGGCAGACAAACAATCGCTGGCGATTACATCACCTCCGTCTCCGGAGGCGTTAAGACGCTTTAAAGTTATAGATATACGAGGAACAAGCCTGCTTTAGTTGGAATTCTTCGAACAAACAAATTTAAAACCCAGAGAAACGCATTTGGTAAGTTTAAGAAGAGTGTGTCCAATTTAGTCATGAGAACGAGGAGGACAAACGCGCAACACAATGAACATCACACGTAGACTTGGAGACCGGACGTCCACGTTTCAGCAAGCCAAGAGGCATCAGTCTCTCACGCACCTGCGTTCCTGCTTTTTCATGCGCTCTACGAATGGGGTGATTACTATGTTTCCATCCACCTGCTAGTTTGAGGTTGAGCCAAACTGCTGCCTAATATAGACGTGCTGCAATAAGCTTTCCCTTCATTGAGGTCACGATCAGAGAGAGAGCCGTCTCTTCTTTGGGACATACCGTAGGCATATACTGGGCACGGGCTGTCTTTGACTGACAGAGATGAGCCGGTGTCTGTTATTGCGTGACAGCGCGAGTCGATGCTGACCAAGAAACGCTTTCTTGAGTGCAGGTGCCAGCGTGGTTTATTGTTTTAGGGTGTAGTTTAGGCAGCAATTATAGAATTATAGATAAGGAGTGCTTATGTGGCAGAAACGTCTTTGGATAATATCAGCTTTTAGGTCAAGGGAAGTGTTTGTTGTCGCAGCGAGTCTGCTAGGGATCATTTAGAAAGAAGCAAACCTTCAGGAAAGACAGCCTGGGCCTTCACTTATAGACTAGGGTCCGAACTGAGAGCAGAATCTCTCCCTATTTGATCGCATCACAAGAATTCATCTAATAATGCCGAATAGACGGCCGTCTTTTTTAGGTCATCACACAGCTAAGAGCCAAAAACCCACAAAGGGACGCATTTTTAGGTGTTTAATACCAAACAAGGTGAGTCTGAGCTCCTGATATTTTCCCATCACCTTGCTCCTAGTTTAGCTTCTCACCCACTGGGCTTAGTCACATCCAGCTGTGGCCTGATGTTTTAATGATTTACCAAAATCGATCCTATCTCTATACATTAGTATGAAGGGAAGACAAAGGCTAAGCTTATTAGCCACGTGTCTGGTGTCTTTGTTCCAGCCGTGCCGGCACAGAGCTGGAAACCACAAACTTGCCCGTTGGGTGGTTTTGTTGGATTGCTTGTTTGTTTGTTTGTCTGTCTGTCAGCAGGCTTACACGAAAACTACAGGATGGATTTCCAAGAAATTTGATGTGATGTTGGCCCCGCGGGACAGGAAATAAAACCAAATACATTCTGCTTCTTATCTGGATGACGTTGGGAGATGCGGAATTTCTTTTTAAAATTAATTTCCCTTGAATTTAAAGTACATTTGATGAGCACTGAAATCAATTTCCATGAACTCCGGAGCCAGGGGTGGGGCGTGGGTGTGGAAAAGCAAACAGACATGCGGGATTGTTCAGAGGTATGCACTCTGAGTAAGTCGAGCACAAGTAACGTGGAACCCAACTGACTCGAATATGAAACATGCTCATTTGTTGTGGCTGGTTTATCTGCGATATAACAAATAAATCGTTTTTACCCAGTGTCCCTTTATTGCTTTCCCAAGATGCATCACGCCATATCCCGTCCCGTACTCCTCATCTTTTTTGCTCTTTCAGCCCTCGACCTGCTACAAAAGGATTATTCCACCATTTCCTTGTTTTCATAATTATAGTCAGGACTTGCACAACGGCGTGCCGAGTGCAGCGGCAGCAACCGAAGTCAATTCCCTTTTCCCTCGCAGCAAAGTAAATCAGAAAAATATAATTACAGCTCATATTCTTTGAGCATTCACTGCTCTCAGACCTAATTGCACGGCTGCCCTCGCCTGCTCTCTGGCACACGCTTAGACGCACACGTACACGCACATAGCATGAACATGGCTTTTATGTGTGCACGAACACATTCAGATACATATAATCAGAGCGCAACTGTCTCTTGGCGGCCAAAGTGAGGCCAAAGTGAGGCCAGTGAAGCCAGAGAACAGTTGAGGAAAGATGTCGATGGTTGAAGTGCCTTTGAATCGCTTCTAGCATTGTCCTGACTGAGAAAGGATCCCTCTGTTCAGCCACCGCACATGCACAACACAACGCCGCCTAGTGTGTGTGTGCCTGCACGCATGTGCTATGTTACCGTGCCGGGCGTTCAGACAAGGGGGCACACACACACACACACACCACCCTGCTCGTGAACCATGACAATGGAGAGAGTGACCTTATATTGTAATACATAAGTGTCCTGGAACGTATGTAAATCCACGTTGGTGTAGAAACTTAGCTCCCAAAGCCGCGGGTGGCCAGTCCCGGCTTCCTGCGGATCTCTGAATCTCTGAGTTCTACGGAGCGGCTCGATAGGCGAGATGTGCAGGAAGGACTCGCACATTTCAACGTGACCCGAGGCATCGGAATGCAACAATGGCAGAGCGGGCCGTACCCGCACAACAATGGCCTCACTATTTCAGCTCTTTCATCTCATTATCCTCTGCAGCTAGCGAGCCTTGCATAACTTTGAAGCTTGTTTTGCATCTTAACATAACATGCATTTGCGTCGATGTGGGGTGGGTGTGTCGGGCCCGGAAAGTGGCACATATACAAAGAGAGAGAGAGAGAGAGAATCAAATCAAATGCGTCACACAGAATCCGTCTTCCTTTCTGCATAGCCTCAGAATATCACATCATTCATCCAGCCTACTTCTCACCTGGATTGTAGGACTCTAGAAATGTTGAATTTGGATTTATTTCATGTACAATATTAATAATACCTCAGACGCCCAGCTCTCTAAACATTTCCTCATCCCTCCCCGTTATTAGACTTTTCTGGCTCCCTGGGTTCATCCTCGCCTTACCGACGACGCTCACTTATGTTTCCAGTTTTTCTTTTTCAGTTACGTTTCTGTGAAAACTGGCTGGTTGAACTAAATCATTTGAATTAACTCCCCAGCCCCGAAATCATGCAAAAATACGTTTGCTGGTGTTGAGCTTCAGTGGGCTTCAGCGGCCCGTGTTTAACAAGTCGCAGCAAGCCATTTATATTTGAGGTCCTGTATTTTTAACCATCAGCATTGCGCCGTATAGGCTGTTTAATTATTGTTATTGTGCTTGCAACGCAATGTAGGCTATGCTGATGAAATGAATGTTAATGTAATGTTACATTAATAAGAAAAAATGCTGTAAATGCTATTTTGTTGTGCGTGCGCATGCAAAATGACAACGAATATAGATGCAGATTTATTTCGATTTACATCTTCAGCCTGATCATCGGAAAAAAATATCCCATAGTTGCAGCCTATACTGCGTTCAGCCCAGCCCCAAGCAGAGAGGAGCTTGAGTCAATAGGCCTGTGTTTTTTTAATGGGGGGGGTTGCACTGGGAACACTGGTGTGATCATGTGTCTGTGACAGCCATGATGCGCCCTTCACAAACACACAATGTTTAACATGTTCTGCTCAAGCCAACCTTTTCAGAAACCATTTATCGACCCACTGTATGCAGAACTGCTCAAATATTTCCCATTAGGAAAGTAAATATATCATTATTGAAGACTGTCATCTCAGGCATAAAACTACTACAAGCTACAGAGCTGATCAGTTTGTCTGTGATGTCACTGAATGCCGTTTCTGTAGTTTTACTTTAGTTGTAGATCGACTGACATAAGAGCAAAAGTCTAAACGTGATAAATATGAATAATTTTCCCATTGAGCTATACTTAAAGTGTTCTTTGTCTTCCTGTGCAGGTCGCCTGGGTTTTCCTCATCCTGGAGGGGACAACGCTCTGCCCCTCAACGGTATGTACGGGACCCTGCTGGGGCTTTCCAGGGGCCACGAACATCACAGGGCTTAAATTCAGAGAGTATTTGCATGCACAATTTGAATAATTATTTCTAAGAAATTGCTGAAAAAATTTTAGACCCCAAAACACAACAACTCTTTAATGTGAAAATAATCCCCCCCCCCCCATGTAGAAGGTTAAATAAAGATTTATTGAAATAGAAGTAAGACCCTGTTGTGAGACTAAATTTGTCCTCCCTCCAGTAAATCATGCCAGTACTTCTTCAGCGGATTCGTATTCACTCAGTTTCTATCGTTGTGTCTCAGTTTTTCCCTTCTTTTTTTTTAAATTGGCAGTTAACTGGTCCCAAGTACTGCAGGTGGAGATATTTAGATGGTGTGAGATGACCTTGTTTTTTTGTCTGGTGATTTTGAGGCATTGTGCGTTTTCTTTTCTGGGACAGAGCCCAAGCGAAGCTTTTTGTCTCCCTTCAGAGCCTCTCTGCTTTGTAAATGCTGGCACGAAATAAAAATGGTCTATTTCTCGCCTCCTTTGAAATAGCTTGAACCAACAAATGTTTCTGCTGACGTGGTTCCTTAGATAAATAAATTAAGAAGAATTAAAGCGGATGAGTGGACAGAGGTTTTTTTTAAGGGTTAGAATGTCACACAAAAAGTTCCCTTAGGATGCGACTGCTCTACATTTGTGTTACGATGGTTTTATGCCTATTGCTTGGATTTCATAGTTTTATTCCCCTCATATAAAATGTGAATTCATTAAACCCCACTGATGAACTGAAGTTTCATTTTCGGTTCACATTTCCCCTTTCATCCATCGTGTTGCAGCTTTTGCCGACTGGTTTTTGGGGTCAGGATGATAAACAGTAGATTGCTCACAAGATCACTGTATCACATGCTGGTCACATGATCAGGACTTGTCCTCGAGCCCTGAGGCAGATGGTGGACAGCCAGGATTCAGAGGTTGCACACCATCTCTCTCTCTCTCTCTCTCTCCTCAGCGTACAGAGATTTCATTCCTCATTCTCCTGATCTCTCACTCATTTTCTCTCGCCCCCTCCCAGCTTTTTATCAGCTTGATTCTCATCTCTAGTTTTCCTCTCACTCGCTCACACGTACATCATATTTATAGTGTTCTGCTATTTTTCAATCTTTACCCATTCACATCTTTCTCTCGCTCTATCTGGGTTAAAAATTATTATTTATTTCCTATGTACTCTGTGCTTTTCTTCATCTTCTCCCCGTTCTCAGTTTTCAATGGGTCTAGGTTTCAGTCTCTTCACATTTTCAGGAGCTTCAGCTTCAGCTCGATTCAAGGAAACACTATGAATTGGAATGAGTTGTAAAGAGCATTGCCTTGTGTACACACACATGATGGGAACTGAACTGTTGTCTGTTGAACCTGTTAGTTGGCTTTAAAGCATGTCTTAAATAAATATATAACCACCACACATTTAATAAAAAAATGCCTTTACTTATAAATAAAAGCAACTACTTACTGAAAGGACGAACCCCTCTATTGGCTACTAGCTACAATCGCTAGCTGTAACTTACTTTGTAGCCAACGAGTCCCAAATAGAATCCTTGGGGTCACGGCACCTCCTACCATGAGGCACAAATACTACGTGCCTCACCTCCCTTTCAGCTGTTTTATGATTGCTCAGAACAAGAAACACATTACGCATATACAGTTCACAAAAAGTAGTCCATATAGCTATAGTAAATAGTGGCATACAGAGACGGCAATGCGGTCTCGCTGCATAGCACGTAGCACAGTTAGCTGAGTGATTGATTAATCCATGGTGAGGCTCAGCTGGCTGCTGCCTCACCGCGTCTCTTCTCAGTATTTGACCGATAAATGTGGAAAACTGAGTGATTTTAATTGAATAATAATCTAAAAGGCACCGCCTCCCCTGACTGCACGTCACTGACACACACACACACACACACACACAACATTTCTGTTGCCAAGGTAAGTCTGAACATTGTTCATAAAATTGCAAAACACTTCCCAATGCATAGTTGGAGTTTTATTTTACCACCTTCCTCATTGCCACACAGCTGAACTCCTGGTGCTAGAGTGATGACAATTTTCACTTTCTCTTCACACGACAAAGGCTTTAACTCAGTGACTTCCTGATTTGTCTTGCAAATGAGAATATAGCCAGACAGCTCAATCCTGCAGGTACGTCCACCATCAGTTCCTCAAAAAGTGACATGCCACTAGATTTAAAGGCCCGAGGTGACGTCCCAGGGCAATCGTTGTTGAGCTTTGTTCATGCTCCAGTATTACCTCTGAAAGCCTCACAAGATCAAACAGACTGATAAACCACTGCCACATGACAAGCTTAGTCTCGAGTGACAAACTGGTTGGAGTTCAATCTTGTTTCTGCGCTTCCAATGTGGATTTTAGTACTGCTTGACCTTCATGTAGTATTTGATGCTTGGTTTGAATAGTAAAGCACTGCACTTATTATCCTGTCATAATATTTTATCATTACTGAGTATCTACGGTGTCCCTCAAGGGACAGTCCTTGGATTTTCTCCTCTTTCTCCTCGTACCCTTCAACCAGTTTGAGTGAGTGAACTGATAAGTTGTGCTAAAGTTGAGCCTGATTACACAGACCTGTAGATAAAGACTTTCCACTATTAGAACAATGTAAGTTATGCACGGTTCTAGTTCTAATGGCTGATCCTAAGTCACGGCTGATTAAATGTGTGTGTGTGTGTGGGGGGGGGGGGGGGGGCAGGAAACGGTCTGCATTAACAGGACCACCTATTGCTTTTATTGGTGCAGCATATTATGCATAACTTATAATTACCCTCTTCTTTGATTTGTCCTTATTCCACATGCAGCCAGGAATTATGGCAGGAGACGAGGTAAAATATAACGATGGGTATTATGTGTCACTTCTCTAACGTCAAATTCAAGTTCGTAGGTCTTACTATTTTGACATATTTTGTTATGGTGATTGGTGCTGCTGTAATTATATCGGCTATGGGGTGTTGTCTGTCAAACAAATGCCATTCAAGGTCTAAATAGCTCTTGTCTTTGTGTCCATTGATTGCCTGCACGACTGTTCTAAGTGTCAAGCCTTGCTCCAAGCTTGCGATGTGATCTTTTGCATCCGTCATCCTTGAGTGTGTGCTTGTTGTTGCACTTGACCCTGCTTTGCTCCGTTGCTCAATTTCATACACATCCTGCGAGATTCTCAAACCAGACGACGGTCGTCGGTGTCACGTACAGTGGAAAGTTAACGACACAACGAGGCATTGAAAGTGTTGAATGCGATTCACACTCACTTGCAACAGAATCGCTGACACATGGCCGTAGACAAACTTTCACACACACACACACACTGTTAGCTTAAGCTAACCCCCTTGCATAAATCTTTATAAAGCAGCTCGGGGCATGTTGTATAGGAGCAGGAATAAGCCAGCGAGGGCTTACCCTCTACATCGCGCACACACACACACACACACACACACTCAGTTCGATGTCAAACTAGTTAGACTTGCTCAGTGGGGAAGTTGCTGTGTTGGAGACGACCTGCATGCATGTTCAATCCTCCACAGGCAACGCTGGCTGTGTATGAGTCATAGCAGCTCATTAACATAATGAAAGATTACTTGCGTTTTTGGTTCAGTTTATTTTTCCTTTGCAATCTCTCCGTGCTACACGAATAGCATTTTCCCAAAAGCCCTTAACTTTTTTGTTTGCTTTGTCTGTTTTTATTTATTTTAATCAGACATCTTTAATATAATTTAGTTTATAATCGCCTTCCAATCTGTTTTCTCTATACCCTTCACTGCCACTTGCACTGTTTCCACCTGATGCTAGCATCACCTTTCTTGATCATGCCTTCAGATATTAAATTGGCGTTGAAAACACACATTTTGTTTGCACTGCAGAATCTTAAAGGCGAGCTGTGCCTTAGGAAACAGAGACTTCTTTCAGTGCATCATTGATAAAGAGATTTCGATGCATTAATGGTAGCAGGCGGTCAGGAAAACTCAGCCGGTGGATAACCACTGCAGTCAAAAGTGAATGAAACGTCTCTCAAGATGAAAGTGATTGTGCGTCCTCGAGATCTCTGTTCAGGAAGTGAACCTTACCTGCTCTCCTCCACGTCTTCCCTCTCACAGGCCACTCCTCTCTCTTCCCCATGGAAGATGGTTTTCCTGATGATGAGCGTGGCGATCAGGGCCTTGCAGGGCTGGGCTCGCCACACTGCTTCACACACCAGAACGGCGAGCGTGTTGAACGCTACTCACGCAAGGTCTTTGTTGGAGGGCTGCCCCCAGACATCGACGAAGGTAAACTTATTCGTAGATCTTCTCCCCGGAGCCGTACCGGTTGTGTGTTTTTTTTGTGGCTTTTTTAGGGTTATTAATGTAATGTAGAGAATGGAGGAGAAGAAAGCTGCACCTGCAGCACAACTTTACAGGCTGTTGATAATAATTAATTTTGTTTGTGTCATTCCAGATGAAATTACAGCCAGTTTTCGCCGTTTTGGACACCTGTTTGTTGACTGGCCTCACAAAGCGGAGAGCAAATCTTATTTCCCCCCAAAAGGTAAGTTTCAGAGTCATCGCAGCTTCTTTATTCTACACTTTGTCATCCAGTAATTATACTTTTTAATTGAAGAGCGATTGAGTCAAAACTTTCTAAGCTTTATTCGTTTAGGACCACTGGAAATGTGTGTGTGTGTGTGTGGCTTTGTCTAAGCATTCATGTGAAGCATTCTGTGTAACCATGCTTTAATTTTCTGTTTGCTTCTTCCCTCCTGCTGTGAATGCAGAATGCCTTTGTTAACCCTGTGCGTCCCCAGCACCATGAATAACTCCTCTGTGTTCTGCGTAGGCTACGCCTTCCTCCTCTTCCAGGATGAGAGCTCAGTGCAGGCTTTGATCGACGCCTGCATCGAGGAGGACGGAAAGCTGTACCTCTGCGTGTCCAGCCCCACCATCAAAGACAAGCCGGTCAGTGGGAACACACCCCTAATCTGTTTACAACCCCCCCGATGTGGCTGACTGACCTCAGCGAAACCCGGACTTTTACTGAACTCCATATTCAGCTCTACGCTTCTAGAGCTGAGACCTGTCGGTTTTGTGTCGACAGGTCCAGATCCGCCCGTGGAACCTGAACGATAGCGATTTTGTGATGGATGGATCTCAGCCTCTGGACCCGAGAAAAACCATCTTTGTGGGAGGTGTCCCTCGTCCGCTCCGTGCAGGTAAGCCCTCATTTTTTTCTCATGTTACGTCTGCGTCTGACTTTCAACTAAAATGTTGGCCATCTGTGTGGCAGCAAAATGTCGGCTGACAGGCTCACAAGACGCTTTAATTATGTCAACAGAGCAAAGCGTTGATTAGTTGCCGACTGTAAATCATACGTGAGCAACAGTAATTACACATCCACACTTCTCATGCGTGATTAGGTTCCAGCTTTGAGCCCAATTCCGCTTTCTGTGAGGCGGTTCTGTTGATGATAAGCGTCAGGCCTGCTCGAGGGCAGAGATAAAAGAACCGCTGTTCCGGTGAAATCGTCGTTGACCCACACCGGTCCAATCAGGAAGTCATTCTGTGTCGTGCCTGGCTCTGCACTATATTCAATTCCTCTTTACCCTGATAGTGATGTTATGTGTGGTGTGTTAATATTTGCTGTGTTTTGTGATGACGCCCGTCTGTGGTGAAGGTCATAACGATCTGCAGAGCATTTAACGTACTACCTTTGTCTGCACAGGGAAAAGCAGCTGCTTTTTCTTTACTACTTTTATTAACAGTTGCGAAGAATTATACAGAACAAGACAGAGTTGTATTGATTTATTGTAGCCACGTCAGTAGTGGACACTGTTCCCACACGTCTCATTAAACTCTACTTCAACCCATCTTCGCTGATGACTTTACGATCTCAGAACAACAAGTGTGTGCGTGTAACATGTGCAGTTAGCGCTGACCCCCCCCCCTGTGCAGTGGAGCTGGCCATGATCATGGACCGCCTCTATGGCGGAGTTTGCTACGCTGGCATCGACACAGACCCGGAGCTGAAGTACCCCAAGGGAGCAGGGCGGGTCGCCTTCTCTAATCAGCAGAGCTACATTGCTGCTATCAGTGCTCGCTTTGTGCAGCTGCAGCATGGAGAAATCGATAAACGGGTGAGTGGAAAGGAAAGAGAGCTCAGTGGGTTTTTTTTGGCCTCCCCTTCTTTCTCCATCTATCTCGACCGCATCTCACTTCCTGTTTTGTTCCCCTCTAATTCTCCTTGCCTTTTCTGAGACTGCGCTATATACAGAAATATTTTCCTAACACCAAGGAGGTAATGTTTCCCCCCCCCCCTCGTGGGTTTGTCTGTCCGTCCATCCGATTTTTAGCAAGATAACTCAAAGATTTCCAGACGGATCTTTATGAAATTTCTGGGAAATGTTGGGAATGTTACCAGCAACAGATGATTAGATTTTGATGACCATCCAGAAGAGATCCTGGATTCTGGATCAGTTTGGAATTCGTTAACATTCCAGTCAAACGAGCTTTAAGATCTGTTCCTCAATATCTCGGTTGATTATTGACCGATGTTTATGAAATTTGACACAGTCATGTAGGGTGGGGGTCTCTAACTCACCACCGAATCCAGATCGGTTCGTAAAACATATTACATTTTAACATTCAAAACGCCATTTAAATTAAATAAATACAACATGCATAATTGCGAATAGATTCTAAAACATTAGTGATGAGTAAAACAGGAACAGGCGCTCTTTTGTAGAACAGAAACGGAAGGAAGTAAACCTTTTCCATGCGGACGGACAAGAGTTAAAGACTCGAGTGTTGCAGTTAGAGATTTAATTCTCGTGGTCCGTGTTCCCATGTGAGAGGTGCTGTCCGTTGGCGGCTTGGGTCATGTCTGTTAGTACTTCTGGTACACCTGCAAGCTGAACCAATCAGTGACTCACGCTACTGCCAGCAGCTAAAGAGTCGCCCAGTTGTAGCGAAAGGTTGCCTGTAATCGACTTGAGTAGTGTTTACTCTTATTCAATGGCGAGGAAGGGGACAAGACAAGAGAGGTACAATTTAAACACAAATATCAAGCGAAGCGACAACATAAAAAAAATAGCACGACTTGTTTTGTCGTTTGTATAATTGCTCTGCAAATTCCGTTGTGGTTTGGTGTCATGTGCCTGATAATAACGCAGTCTATTGACACCAATGCCAAGAGAATGACGCAGAGTACAAAGGGAGTGTGAAACCAAAATCTAAATGAACCGAAATTGAAATCCTTGATGAAAAACGTAGCAATAATTGCAACATTGAAATGAACCTCGCTAACTTTGGACTGCGCCCTCTTGTGGTTGCAGGTGGAAGTGAAGCCATACGTGCTGGACGACCAGCTCTGTGACGAGTGCCAGGGAACTCGCTGTGGCGGGAAGTTTGCGCCGTTCTTCTGCGCCAACGTCACCTGTCTGCAGTACTACTGCGAGTACTGCTGGGCGGCCATCCACTCGCGTGCCGGACGGGAGTTTCACAAACCCCTGGTGAAGGAAGGGGGCGACAGACCCCGCCACATCTCCTTCCGCTGGAACTGAGCGGACGACAGAGAGGGAGAGGCAACAGGGGGGGCAGGAGGGCAGGTAGTGCCGGAGTCGCAAATCATTGTACAAATAAATGCACTTTTCTGTTGCTGATTTCTTTACGCTAATTTCACTGAAATTCTTTTTTTTTTTTTTTTTTTTTTTAGTTGATATACAACTATATTTTCAAAGATAGAAAAGAAAAACTGGAATTATATCCAAATGTATCCAGAAAGGAAAAAAAGATTTGTGGCATGATTTTATTTTTGTATTTGATTTTTGAAATACTTTCATTACTCATTGAAAATGTATTGGAAGATTTGAGGTGTGATACGGTACTCTGCTAATCAATTTGACTTTGCTAAGAGCCGCCCCCAAACAAATTCACTTCTTTTGTCATTTGATTAACTTCTGTTTGTGGCAGAGCTGCTTTTATTTTTTATTTTTTTGATCGCATCTCCAGAACAAACAGTTCATCATCGACCGTTTGATTCTGAGAGGTGTGGTGAAGCTTTCTATTGAACACAACAGGCTCCAGGACAAATTACAATTGAGAAAGACTTTGCTGAAGAAGAGTGCACTTATTTCCAATTTCAAGAGTGCAGATCCAACATATGAAAACCCGTATTAGTCAACCAAAGCTGAATCTGAATACCCTAGAGAGGGTCCCACAGCAGAATGAAATGATTTCCCCTCCCACAACAAAATGTTTGTACCTTCCTTTTATGATTTTCAGAATAATATAATTACTTGAACACCACAACAAAATTTTAGCAATGTACAATTTGGGTTTTGATCTCCATTTTGACATACAAAAAACCAATACCTCAAACTCAGCTGCTAATGTGCCGAATACGTTAAAGAAAGAATGACCGGCAGGAAGAAAAGCATCGTCAACCAATGGTGCGCCCCCCCCCCAGAACGAAGGGAGGGGTGCAGCAGCGTGGTGTGACTGGCACAGTTTTCTACTTACTTCATCACCTCCTTATTTTTGTAATCAAGCCCGGAGTAGAGCGTAGCATCGCATCGTAAGCGTCTCGATGCCACCGGAGAGACAGATGGGCTTAACCAACCCCACCCACAGAGAGAGAGAGAGAGAGAGAATTCCCAACTTTGTTAGGTTTCTTTTGGCGCGCGCTTGTGCAGTTCTCCCAGCCCATTACATTAAGTTTGACTCCGCACCCCCGGAGAGAAAGGAGCAATTAAAGCTTTTCTGATTTCTGAATCGTCAGCACACACTCGAGTCGTGGAGGAAATCGGCCCTTTCTCCTGCCGAAAGCGAGTCCAACTCAGCATCCAGTGTTTTTGAAGCATAAATGAAGATAGTTCCTGCAGTGTGCTCTGCTACCAGACACTCGTTCCCCGCATGCAGTTTGCGCTTTGTTCACTCTGTTCTTCCCCAGTGGCGTTTTTGGGAACCAAAGATGGCTTTGGAGTTGTGGATCATAACTGTAGCTCGTTTCTGGTTTGCTCTTGTGTCCTGTTCTTCTCGCTCATTTCTTCAGAGATGCCGTTCATTACACGTAACTGTCAAGCCCGGCAAACCAAAGATTGGCCTTGGAACACACACACTGACACACACACACACATATATAGAGTATATTTGACAGTGTGGTCAAGACCCATTAGAACACCAGTGGAAAACCGACAGGACTTGCAGACACTCTCAATAGCTCCAAATGAACGTGCACGCTGACGGGCACCGTTTCTTTTGCCTCGCGTAGGTCTGCGCGTTTGGGGAAAGTCAAACGTGCACATTCAGATAACAAAAGTATAAGTAATCCTCACATGTGTTTGACGTTTGAGGTCACTCAGTGGCAACTTGCTAGCCGAGCGTTTAACTATGTCAGGGAGTTAGAACAGAAACTTGATTTACCCACACTAGTGAGAAGCGTATCCTCATACCGGCGCGGTGCCGTCGCACCACGTTGGCACCCTGAGCATTAGTCTGGTGGGTGAGCATTTTAAGAAGTTAAAACACTTTGTGAAGAATTTGCTTTTAAATGAGATGAAAAAAAAAAGAAGAAGATTATTTTATACATGGCCTGCTGATTTTTGGTACAGTGTTTTCTAGCTAAATTATTTTGTCATGCACATATAAACATTTATTATGCACTACTTTTCTAAATATTTTTTCTTTTTCCAACAGTCATTTTAGGCACATTTTTCACAAATGGGGAAACTCCTTTTTGCAATACCTCAATTTTTCACATTGTGAAAGGTAGCTTTTGTACTTTTGTTACTGAGAGATCTGCATATATGGAAATGTTCATTTTAAGAAAAAGAAAAAAAAGTGGAGTGATTTCAATATATATTATTTTCAATTATGCTTTTTATACATTTCAGTGCTGAGGAAACTTTACAACTAAGTGCGCACTTGTGTTGATGCGACTTCAGATCGGAGGAGAGGCCAAAGTGTATCGCTCGCTTTGGTCTTAGCTTTTCGCACACTCGATGTTTCCAGTCAGTCTGGTCAATAACAGCATGGCGAGAAATTTAAAAAAAAGCAAAACAAAAAAAGAATTTGAAAATGACGTTAACATCTCTAAACATTGCTATCCTAGTTGGGAAATGGTAGCTTCTGTCTTGGTTTCCTCTCCATAGATGGAGCGTAACTTATTATAAGAATGCAAAATTCGGTTCACGCTTAAATGCTGAATCTTGTATCACAAGATTGGATGTTTGGTGTTTAGATATTTTAATATTTGAAAAAAAAAAAAAAAGTATATATAAATATATATATTCTTGAACTTGACAACTAGCACCTATTGTAATCCTTAGCATGCATGACTAAAAAGAGAAAATGACAAGTACATGAATTAGCTATTAAAATTAACTGTTGTGGTGTGCACCAAATGTTTCTCAACTATTAAGTTATTAAGGACAACCTTAGACCCCCCCCCCCCTCATCCCTGTCCTTTCCCCACATGGTCGACCTTCTCGCTTCCCAATCCGCAGACCTCTGCAGGATGCACACGACAGAGCGATAAGACGAGAAACAAGACAGAAACTCACTTATAAAATCCATTTGGCAGTGCAGGACTCGGAGCATCCTAATGAACACTGTTTAAAAGACTTGAGAACTGATCCCCGCTGCGTGTTGAGGTGATCTTACGTAGACCTATCTGGAAGGAAGGGGAGCTTAAAGACTTGAATGTGGTAAATGTTGCAAGTTAACTTCAAGTTGTTATGTGCAATACTTCTTTTGAACCTTTTTCCAGATAAAGACTCTTTGCAATGTAATTCTTTAAATGCCATTTTTAATTGCAGACATTTAATTAAAGAAGATGTTAATATGTTTTTCACAGTCATTTTCTACTGTTATTGTAATCCTTTTCATGCTGGTGTTTGTAAAAAAGAAAAGAAATCAAACTATTTGTACTAATATAAATAATTGAAGTTATTTTTCAAACATTAAAGGTTTTGTGCTCATTTGCTTATTTTGTTTCTTTTAAGCTACTGTGATTGATTGCATTGTAATTATTAGGTCAACAATGTATTTAGCCGTTTATTGGTATATTTTTAATTGGAATGTATAATTGATTTTTATAATTTTGATCAGATTTTTGTTATATTTTTGAGGTGAAGCTTTTAATATGTTAAAGTGTCTAGTTTTTACTAATTGCTATATTGTTCTCCACAATATATGGTTCACATTTTCTGAAGGAAAATAAATATTTAAATATTTGTCTGTTAACGATGTTACTTAATGGCAAGATTTGAATAGTTTTTAACTGTGTATGGGAAGGTTGTTGTATTTATTAATAGCATTTTTTTTTTTACTTAAGATATCACCTTAATTTTTATTGTCATTTCACTTTATAAGTTCCTATTTTTGTATTTTCCTTTCTAATTAAGTTATGTTATATGGATCTGTTCATATTTCTAGGAGTTGGTCTGTAGAAGTGCTAGTGAAAAGAAAAAGACAAATCTAATGTTATTTAATTGTTTGCAGCCAACTATTTATAACAGTATGCATAATTTTTAAATATTTGTAATGTGAAATGTTGAATGAAATAAATCTTAACTGTGACAGAAAACAGTGTGTTGGTGTGGTTTTATGCCTTCAGGCCTTGACGTTTACATTTCTATTCAAACACTTGCAGGTTTTTTTTGTGCAGCTAACTGTTGGATCTGGTGATAATAAACCCCCCGCATGACGGAAGGGGATGCAGCCGTTCATTTGATGCATTGGGTGAGGTGACGGTTTAAATTGAGAATACAAAACGGGTATTTGGCTGAAGCAATTTTGATTTAAGTTCGTAAACTGACGACCTCCGTCTCCTGTGTTTGACGTCGTGCACCAGGCGAGAGAACAGCCACAGGAAATCTGATCTGACTGCGGTCACATCAAGTGGAATCAGATTTGTCTCTCATATCGGACAGAAACAGAAACATCAGAATTAATGCTGGGGTTTTTTAAACGGTGTACTGGCGGCAGGCGGTGGGCCACATCGACTCAGCCATTCAGGTCATTAACTTGCGGACTGATGAAAACAGGCCATCGACCAATAGGAGCTGCACGGCTGACCGAGTCATGCGGCTCCTCAGGTTCTAGAAACACCTGAACAGACCGGCCGATGACTCAGCATCTCCGCCAGCTGGTCGCAGTGAAGACACCTCTATGCACTGAAATGAAGGTTAACACTGTGGCATGGCTGCACAGTGGAACCTCGGTTCACCAATTTAATCCATTTAAATGAATGTACATCCAGTGAATCCGTTCTCCGGCCCCACAAACACTTCTTGTTTGAAACCTTTTTTTATGGGTTCAATGTGGCGAAAATATAGAAAGTAGATTACAGTTTAAACAGTTATATATTAATACTAAAATAAAGCATAATAATAATTGGGCAATTTAGCTTGGTTGTTGAAAGTGTGAAGACTACTTTGAATAGTTTAGGCTTCTTAATCCCCCTATAAGTTGCAATTTTAACTTTATTGGTTTAATTATAATGAGGGTAAGTTTAACAAAAAATATTCTGTACCAAACCTTATTGAACTATGGTTTGTTACAAGATGAACAGCAGGATGTATGATCTGACGTCATGTCGATAAAATATGTACGAAGGACTTTCAACAGAAACAAGACCGCAAGGGCTTTTTTGAAATGCTCCTCTTAGACAGGATGTTTGACTGTACTTGTACTGTAATACATGCTACTGTGTGACTGTACTTGTACTGTAATACATGCTACTGTTTGACTGTACTTGTACTGTAATACATGCTACTGTTTGACTGTACTGCTCTAATGTTCTATCTAATAAATATATTCATCATCATCATCTCAGCAGAGCGCACAATACCTCACTGATCAGGAACATTGATTTAGAATCGACCGAATGCACATCTTCCTTGTAGAAAGTCATATGAATGCAGCAATTATAATGAATCATAATGAATGATTGCATCCGGTAACGGTGCTTTTAATGTCTGCTTGTTTAGCAGGATGACACAAAAACTCCTTGATAGTTTGTCTTGACTCTTGTTAGAACAGTTGAGTATAGGGCAAGAAAAAGGTCATTTGATTCTGGTGTTGGCAGAGTCGTGACAATAACGATCATAATCATGGTGATAATAGTGATAATAATTAGTGCTTAATTGAATTAAAAGGGACTATATGGGTCTTGGCAAAGGAATAAACTCTAGTTCTCGTTTCCGCCTCTGTTTCCTGAGGTCTCAAGTCCTTCAACATCTGCCGGACGATGCTGAGGCTGGTTTATGAGTCTCGTCCATCATGTTTGCTGTTGTGTGCCGGGGCAGCAGGCTGAGGGTCGCAGACGGAAACAGACTAAACAATCTCTTCCGTAAGGCAGGTGATGATGTGGGGGTGAAACTGGACTCTTTATGGAGAGTAGTATGCTTCAGAAACTACGAAGCATCCCGGACAACACCCCCGACCCCCTCCATCAGCTCCTGCTACAACAAAGGAGCACTCGGGAGACTGAGACCCCCCCCCCGGGGCCAATCTATTTCTATTACTGCACTATGTGCATCCTGTTAATTTTGCTTTTCCGATATTGTTGAGTGGAGCAATGTTGCTGATAGAATTTCCCTCTGGGATTATTCAAGTATTCTGATTAGCAAACGTTCTTGTCAGGTTGCCTTCATGAAATGAGGGAATTCTGCTGTATTACCTTTTAACACGACGCAACTGGAGGAAGCAGTTTCTCCGGCACAGTATTGCTTTGGGAGCCCTGTGGAATAACCTCAAGTTCAGATCAGTTCTGCCTGGAGGAAGAGGTTTGATTTCCCTCGCTCGCTCAGGATGAAGGGCCAAGATGTTGGCAGCAGACTTTAGAAGCGGCGGTAAGCCTGGCACGAACACCGCTGGACGGGAAGCAAGGGACACATGATAGCTCTCTTGTGGAAGATGAAAACATGCCCTCATTGTTTCTGCATGCAAATATACCTGGTGTCCAGGAGGACAGGAAAAAGAGGTGGTTCAGGCATCGGAAAGGTTAGATCGGAGTGAAGACATGCTGGCGAGCAGGTTCAGGCAGGGTTCGTATCCACGGGCAGCTTAAAGGAGGTCTAAAAGCTGTCCCGGGATTAAAGAAGATTTCACTGAGGCTTGTGCTTGTTAGGAGAGATCAAGTCAGATGAGCATAAAAAAATCTTGTCGAGTCCTTACAGATTATTGTATGTAAATTATCCTGGAGCCAGCTCGCTTTGATGGAATTATTCAGACTCCTAGAATTGTCTTTTTTATTTGTTAATTTGATACATTGGTCAAGATTATTTTATATATTATTTGAGCATGCCTGTTTTATTTTGAGGATAATGTGTTTATCACAAAAATAGCATTATAGCTAATAACTGCAGATGAAAAAAAAACTTTATTTTTTAACTTTTATCACAGACCAGTTTCTTTTTTTGAATCACTCACACATTTAAATGTGATTGAATGAATATTTAACTGTGTGTTAATCATTGAGCCGCTAGATGGCGCTGTATGACCAAAACGTTGGTTGAGTGATGTTTTATGCTGCTTTCAAGTCCTGTTGAAAGAAATGTCCTCTCGGGTGTGTTTTTTTTAATGAGTGGGAATAGAATAGTCGCATTGTTACATTTGTAAGATTCTTGAAGTTTCCCCCAATCGCTCTCCATTGATTTACAGTAATTAGCTCTCAAAGCTTGACTTTTTCTTGGACACATTCTGATCTCAGCTTCAGCATTATTAATATTTGTTCTGTGAATCTGCGCCACAGCGGTGGAATACAGAATAGATAATCTATCATAAATCGGATGTGTTCTTCCTTGAGCCTTTATCCTACATCTCCAAAACATAAAACCGAGCGCTATTCATTCATTTTATTTGAATTAATTTTTTTGACAAATCCTGACAACACGTCAGCAAAGAATAAAATATTTACAAGCGACAGTGAAGGCAACATTCCACTTCGGCTAAACAAAACGAGACTCCCGAAGGGGGGGGATTCACATCCCCCTAGCGGCAGTCTGAGCGGCCGGGTGCAGTTGCTGCTCGGTGAAGTCGGAGGCAGTTCGGATGAAGAGCTGGGCTGTCTGCTGGTAGGAAGCGCCCCCGCCTGACTCCCACTCGGTCCCCGGCGGCGCAGCGTCGTTCTCTCGCAGCATCATCAGCATCAGCAGCATCATCAGCATCAGCATCAGCGCAGCCTCCAGCCTCACCGGGTCCTCTGCGCTTCTCTCCGCCTCTGTCCAGACTCAAACGCTGCCGCAGCACAGAGGGAGCGGACGGACGGACAAGGACGCGCAGCAGCCGTAAGTCACTGGTTTTAAGGCGTGCATATTTGTGACAGGAAAAAATTTAAATAATTGTCGGAGAAACATTAATACTGCGAAGGGAAATAATAATAATCTCTAAATAACCTCCTGTCCTATTTCACATTCAGGTTTATCACATGCAATATTTTTGCAATCTTCCCAATTTGCTCGCAATCAAGTTAGAATCGCACATTTATAAAATCCTGCTCATAGAATCGTCTCCGTTAACCAGTCTGCAAGGTTTCATTGACCTGCTGTGGGGTAAACATCGTTCTTCCTCTGTCCAGGAACAGTCTTCAGGAACAGAAGCGGGGGGGGGGGTTGTGAATACAAAAGGGCGGTGAAAGATGGTGAAACTGGGGAGTAATCTGCAAGACAAAGGGGCCAAACCGGTTAGCGTGGAGGACGGCTTTCAGAATGTGCCCCTCATCACCCCACTGGATGTGGGCAGCCTCCAGAGCCAAGCACCTGACAAGGTGAGCGACGACAGCCCAAATAATGTGTGTGTCAGTCTAGTCTACTAGATCTCCTTTAACCTCTAATACCTCACTGTTTTTATCACACCCGGCACGCCCTCCCAGGACACACCCACACGCGGCCCCTTAATCTGTTGGCGTATTCATTCGTCTCCGCCGTCTCCGCCGTGTCCTTTGTTCTGCAGCAGAAACCCAGAGACAGATCTGGTGCCAGACAGAGAGTCATTTATCACCTCGACATAACTGTACCACAGTTCCTTAATCCGGTTACCATGGCGGCAGCGCAACATGGAGCGCCTGTTGGTGTTTCCAAGGGGTCGGGACAGAGGCTGCTCGTTCTGAAAATGAATGGACATTTGACTTTGCATTTGCTGTGTGTGTGTGTGTGTGTGGGGGGGGGGGGGTTGCATTCTGCAGCCATTTGAATATTTGTACGCTGAGCTTCTGAGAAAGGAACATGATGAATCAGAAGGATTGTGTCCACACAGCGTTATCGGACCGTCCCCACTCAGACTGGCCTCCCATTACAATTCAGCCTCACAGTGAGCGATTCTTTGACTGCGCCGATCAATCGCCAGCATTATGCACGGATGAATAATAACGAGTAATCATTGCATGACATTAAAATGGCACATCGTCCTCCATGCAAGGGAGGCTTCAAGAAAGCCGTCTGATTTATGTTGGAATTATTCACCCCTGGATTTGATGAGTGAATTGCGAGAAAAAGTCAATGCCACTGTTTTGAATAGTTAATCAGTTGAAACTATTTTCCCAGCAGAAATGCCTGATAAAGGTTACGGTTATTAAGATGTCTCTACTAGCGGCTGTAATGCTGCAGCAATTAGAGTGTTATACACCCTCGCTGAAGGCCGCAGTGCAGACGTACACTCCCCCCTAAACCAAAAGCTGGCTCTAAACGACAGTATTTGTAGAATAATACAGCCATATATTGACGGTGCCAGACCCTGTTTACCTTAGAGCACTTATTTATTCATTTATCATTACGTATAGAGGAAAGGTATCATTCACCCTTTTGAATGCACATTTGATCTTTGATCTCGTTGTCCAAGCGGCAATGGACCTCATCCGGTCTTTATAAAGGCAAGGCAATTGATTTACTTCATGCTGTTTAATAGGAGTGGAATATAATATATATTTATATAGAATATAAAATATTTTGTGGTTAACGTTTCAGAAAAAAACCTACTGACAACCCCCGGGCAGAAGGACGAAATCCAGCCTCCCTGCTCTATTCTGATGAGGGAGGCTCCGTTTTACCCCCCCCCCCCCCCGCCCTATATTAAATACCTGTTAACATGAGCCTTGTCCCTCACACACAGCAGGAAGGCGTGCCATGCATACAAATCAATCCTGTCAACAATCAGCAGTTCTGAGCACCCTAACAGAGACGCCAGCCATTGCTGCAGATGTGGCAAAGCCTGTTGCTGTGTTACAGCACAGAGTGCATTTACGTCGCCGTGACGGCACAGGGGGGGGGGGGGGGGGGTACTCAGGTGTTTTACTGATCGCCTGGACAGCGAGAGAGACAGGTGAACCGCGAGTAGCTGTGATGTAGTCATTGGCATTTACGGATGGCTGACAGTTGATGCTCGTCCGGACAAGCATCGAGCCAAAGTTTCAGGTTTTATATTCATATGTAATTATGCAAATGAAGTTGGGTCCACTTGTTTCAGGCGGGACAAGTGTGGGAGTTTTAAAGGTCATTTGCTGTTAAATCTTTTGAAAAAGTGTCTCTCGCTGCAAGCGTGGGAATTTGTCCTCCTGGCCAGTGATGCATGAACGCAGCAGAGGCTGACAGAAATAATAATGAAATCTGTAATTAGAGGTCAGCGCATGGGGGGGGTCGATTCGTTAATGAGAATGAGTGTCTGCTGTATGATACTGTATGATCCCACCCTTTAAAATGACACACTGAAGTATTTTGTCACCGGCTTTTAGTCCTGCAATAAATTTCACGGAATAAATCCTAACCGTTTGTTATTTGCACAACAGAGAGCGAGCGCATCCTGAAAGCCACACCAAATAGTACACAGTGCTAATAAAATGGCTGCAACTTTAGCAGTTGTGCGTTTAATCTCATTTCCTGCGTGGAGAATCAGGCTCTAGCTTCACAGCTGTTTGCTTTAATAACAAAAAATATGTGTGAGAAGGGCCAGAAATTGTTCAAAACACATTTGAATAAATGGCCAGCTGTTGATCAGTGAGTAGCATCACAGACGTTACTCATGAAGTTGGCACAATCCCAGATTATGTGTGAACTGCTGCAGATTATAATCTAGCCTCTTTAATGCACGGCCTGCAGAAATACAATTTGGCTCAATTGAGTCTGGATCTGGGACTTCCCAATCCCTAATCCTCAATTTTGGCTCTAGCCTAGGGTCTTCTACCAAAGCGAGGTGTTCAATATGCATTGTCATCAGATACAGATGACCCTATACGTATGCAAATACAAAGCTTTTTTCATGTATCAATTCATTTCCATGTCTGCTTTATCCGCCGTCCGGGTCATGGCTGTTGCCGGAGCCCATCCCGGCTTTTCCGTGGACGAGAGGTAGGATATAACCCGGAAGCGTTGCCAGCGCATCGCGGGGTTAAATCTTTTTGACAACACAACATGTCGGCCAACGGGGGGTTTCGTTTAACGACGGAATCGTTTAGAGACGGGGTATCCGGAACGTGATTCCGTCGTTAAGTGAGGACCAGCTGCACGTAAATGACCTTGTCCTTTCTATGTCCTTGGGGGGGTCAGGACTGTCTTTTTACAGATGATGTTGATGACGATGACCAATGACCTTTAGCACTAACCGATGACCAAATGTCAGCCAATACTTTGGTCTGCTAATTTAATCAGAGAGTCTCTCTTCCAGCTCTTACGGTTTCTAACGGCTCCTAAGTGAACTATGTTCAGCTCGTAAACACGCCGCTATGTTCGCCATCTGGTCATTCCGTGCGTCTGTTGTTTGGGTGTTGAGCAGGTAGTTTGTAAAAAGGGGGGGGGGGGGGGGGGGGTTCTTTGTCTAGAACAGCCTTCTGTTGCAGATATATAAAAAAAGGATGAGAGCGAACCAAATCGCTAAAATCTGCCCGACAGCTTAACGCGCTGAAGTTCATCAAGCGCCGTAAAGCCGAGGGGAGCGGGAGATACGAGCCATTATTTTCACTGTTGATATTGCTTTAACATTAATTATAGCTTGATAGCACAGGGACAGCGTTGGAGAGATAAATATGTGTGTGTGGATTTCTATCTGCTGATGATGAAAATCTCCATTATGCTGCTGAATTTATGTTTGTTGTTGTTGTTTTCATGTCCGGGGAGAGTTCAGAGTTAATCAGCTTTTATCTGTCTGATCTGAGACCAGTTTGCTTCTTCTCCTATAAAGCTAAAGCCCAGTTGATTGGGTCACATGACCTGACTGGCCCATCAGATCAGTTGTATGGTTTTGATCCGCTTTAGAACCCCCCCCCCCCTATGCCTCCGAATGATCGTGCACCCCCTCCCCTTTTAGAATACAGAGATATTTTCAAGGGCAGGGTATGCTCAAAGTGACGTTTACTCTCACGTCTGAAACAAAGTAATGCTTGTGGCCTACAGAGGGCGGGGCTTATAGGGGCATTAGATTTGATTCCATCTGGGCAACGCCGTATGGCAGCCGCCGCTGTTCACCGATACCTTCATTTGCTTGCTGACTGTTATATGATGTGATTCCTCTGGGATCTAAACTCAGGTGCAGATTTATCCCGCTATGGGCTGGCGACACTTCTGGAGTGTACCTCGCCGCTCACCAATAGAAAACCTGGGACGGGCTCCACCCGTGAACCGGAAGATGCGAAAAACCTTATTTGCTTCCTGCCATTATCAGCCACAACAATCAGATCTCACGTGCAGGACAGAACAAAACAATAGATATAAATGTTTGAATCCATAAATGGAGTTTTCAATGTTAAAATTGAAAACTCCATTTATGGATTAATTTTTTTCCCCAATGCCATTCTGGATCCGATGCGGATGAAATTCAGCCGCGAGATAGAGATCCCGACCCAACATGACTGTGTCAAATTACATAAATGTTGGTCGATAATTGTCAGGTCACAGAAAACCCAAAAGCAGGATAGGAGAAGGGAATACAGAAACGTAACTTTAATGTTCCGGCAAAGGTGGTCAGTCCCGACCAACCGACAAATCAGGATAGGGGCAGGCAATAAAACAAGTTCCAGGAAACAGGCAGAGTTCACAAAACCAGGTAATCAGTCTAATCAGGCAAACAGACGAAAATCCCAAAAAAACAAGCAGGGCAGGTACGTGAATCAGAATCAGGATTAGGGCGCTGGAGAGTAGGAACAAGTCACTGACTGGCGGGACAGAGGACTGAGCAGAATATAAATGCAGCGGGGCTGATGAGCAGCAGGTGTCCAGAGCAGCACAGGTGATGTGCATGAGCTGACAACGGGTGTGGCAGGCAGAGTGGCGAGAGGGTGGAGCTACTTGGAGCAGGAAGGCGGAGCCACATGGACCAGGAGGCTCTGGCTGGGTTCCTGACAATAATCAACAGAGATTTTGGGGATTTTAAAGCTCCATTGACTGCAATGTTACCAGAAATTTCAATGTGATCCAGAATCCAGGATCTCTTCTGGATCATCACCAAAATCTAATCATTTGTTCCTGATAACATTCCCAAAAGTTCTTGAAAATTACATCAAGATCCATCTTGCTAAAGGACAGACGTACGGACAAACCCCGGCGATTACATAACCGCCATCTCAGCGGCGGTAATAAAAAAAATAACTTGATGTAACATTAATCACTTTTGATAACATCACTTCCATTCGAGTCGCGAGGACAGCCAACACACACACACACAGACGCGCACACACACTCTTGTTCACAAGGAAGGATTAAAATCAACCCTGTCGAAAAAATGTCTGCAGCTGCCTTCCTCACTGAAACTTCACCAAGACCGGCTCTCCTGCAGCGCCGTTGTTGGGGATGAGAAATGAAACAGTAATCACAGTGACAACAGGTCGGAAGAGCAGCACGCCGGGGAAGGACGGACGGAAAGAGCCGTAACGACGTCTCATTGAACGGCAGCAATCAATCAATTCCACACACAGAAGAGAAACTGTGCAGCTCTCGTCCAGACGTGAATCGCAGACAGTCGCTTTGATGCATTGAAAGGTTTGAATTTAAAATAAGACGTGTCTGCAGTCATTATAGGAGGGGGATCAGACCCTTCTGTACAAACTCACGAGTACTGAAAAGTTTTCACTTTCGCAATGTTACCATGACAACAATTTCTGAATTTGCCCTGTCCCCACAAGTTTAATATGTTTTGCAAAAGCAGTGCTGAAAAAGTCATTGCCGTCGGGCTGAAACACTTCTGAGAAGACCGATTCATTAATCAGCTGATTAGTAATAAATAAGTTAGAGGAAAGAAACAACTGAGCTGTCGAGAAATCCATCGCGTGGTCGATATTCCGCTAACATAGCGTATTTTGAAGAACTTGGAAAGACCAAAGAGGCGGATTGTTCCCGTAAACACTATTATCTACAACCGACACATTCGGGATTGTTTCAAGGAACCTTAAAATATTCCAGATCTGCAGCCTCATCGATTAATAAACTAAAAATATCATTTTTAATTTCATTTAATTTTGCTCATCCTTCAAGCGTCCTCTTGAAGGATTATCGTGCACTACAATAAAACCCAGCATGCGAGGGGCCCTTGCAACAGCAGCACAAATGGATCGATCGGTGAATTGCGAATAAGAAATGCAAATTGATATCCGTGGAATCATTTTCTGTATTATAACATAAAGACAAGATGTGTTTGTTCGTATACGGCAGCTTTCCGAGGCAGAATGGCTCCGTCTGTGCAGAGGAGGTAAACTTGTTCTGTCGGACAGCCAAACCTATCTTCAAATGCAACAGAGGCAGAGGCAACATTGATTGATCGTCAGTTCAGTCGGTAATATGAAATAAAGGAGCGAGCGAGTAAAGGGGGGGGGGGGGTAATGAGGCGACATATTAAGTGTTGCTGTGGTTGAATCTAGAGGTTCCATCAGCAGTTTATTGTGAAACGAGTCAGAGAATGAGAAAGGCAAGGCGAGATTAGTTACGCCGATGACGAGCCTGTTGAGAGGGGGTTGATGCACTGAACGCCACAAGGGTCTGGCGCCCCCCAGGGGCCCAATCAAGCGTGCTGTCGTCGGGGTTTATGCGCCGCGGCCTTCAAATTTTAGATAAGGGCTTTCTGCAGCCAATGGACAGTGGACAGTAGCAGTTTGTGGCTTCGTCTCAGTGACGGCGAACTGAGCTGAAGCAGCGCCATCACCCGCGAGGACAGTGAGACAGCGTCCTCCCCTCTGCCATGTGATCTGTACATCTATCTCTGTGTCTGCCCCGTCCAGTGGGGGCCATTAATATCGTACCAAGCAGCAGAGTCTCTCTCTCTCTCTCTCTCTAGTGCGTGCAGTAATGAGGTGAAACCTGGGAACAGAAATTATTCTCCTCGGTTCTGTCAGTGGCACGAAAGACGGAGGTGCCGCTAAAGCTAAAAAGTTAAGGAGACAATTTGCTCTCTGGGGTCGGCGAGGAGGGGGGACAGCTCGCGGGAGAATATTCTCAAGAAAGTAATTTGTTTATTCGCCCAGGGATTCAGATCCACTCAGGAATTTAATGGATTTTTCGCCGACCCTCCTGCTCCTCCATTAAGTTTCAGGTAAATTTGGGCTGGTAGTTTTTCCATTGTCCTGCTGACAAACAACACCAGCCACGTCAAGCTAGCCGTCCCAGCATGGAAGAACTACAACAATTTACTGAGCAAGTTTGTTGATGAGAAAGAGAAGTCAAATCTTGACCTAAATTCTCATCCGCTGCAGTTTTCAGATCCACTTCCTGGAAAACTTTGACCTACCCAATGGACAATTTAGAATTACCACAAGCCGTCTTTGTTCAACTCTCAATTTGTTTCGTAATCTGCCTGCAAGTTGGCGTCACGTCTGATCATCAAGTCTTCAGACTCCTTAAAGGGATGCAACTAGGAACAAAACTAACACAGTTAGTCCAGAGACAAAGGTCAAAGTAAAAAAAACAACAATAATCATGGTCAGGGTTAAAAGGTGAGAGGGTGGGGGTACACCCTGGACGAGTCGCCAGCTCGTCACAGAGTCCAAAACACAGTATCTTCCAGTTATTTATTTTATTACTGTTAAGAATTAGAGCCTGGAGGTGGACAACTTGCTAATAGGATCCTTATCCCTCCTTATCGCTGCCTTTATCGTTCCCGGATATTTGACCAACGCTTTTGTTTTCTCTCTCTCAAGGTGGTGGTGAAAACTCGCACCGAGTACCAGACAGAGAAGAAGAGGCTGAAGGTTCCCAAGGTGGAGGAGTTTACCATCAGCTTTACTGACGGGGTGTCTGAGAGACTCAAGGTAGGAGTTGGTGCTAAAGTTAGAGCCATACGGATCCAACATGCTGCATCGGTGTCTGCAGCGATAACGGTGCTGTTAAGAGACGCAGCGAGGATGTAAACGCGTTTACATCGTCAACGCAATAATGGAAATTGTGTTCATTTACTCAGCAGCGGGAAACCCCGCGGTTACGATCGAGAGAGAGAGAAGGTTGCATTAACTGTTCTCCTGTGGGGCGATATTCAGCTCTGAGTACAAGAGGATATTTATTATGAAATTAAGTCAGCTATGAAGAGGCAATACTGTCAGTCAGGTTTAGAGATACACCTTCTGTATACATGGATGCCAGCACAGCAGCAGACCGACAAGTAGAAGAGCTGCGAGCATTACGATCTCATTCAAACAGGAATGGCTGCCTCCATATTTTCTTTCACACACAAGCATGAAAGTCGATTACTTGAGAACCGCACTAAACTGTAAGGGTACGTTCACTCTATTTTAAACTAAGCGACTCGGGCCCCAAAGGAGCTGCTTGAATCCAGGACGGGGTGGCGCAGTGGTAAGCGCTGTTGCTTCACTTGCAGCCTTTCTGTGAGGGGTTTGCATGTTCTCTCCGGGTTCTCCAGCTTCCTCCCACCATCAAAAACATGCAGGTTGGGTGAATCGGTTACGCTAACTTGTCTTCTGATTGAGTGAGTGAGTGAGAGAGAGAGAGAGAGAGTGAGAGAGAGAGAATTATACATCAGACACCAAAGTAGACTGTGAAATCTGACTGGATGACACACACACACACACACACACACACACACACACACACACACACACACACACACACATTGTACTAGATCATGTTGTCAAGGTCATGTAGAACACTGCATCACATGGTGCTCTATAAACTCTGCAGTGATGCTCGGTGTCTCAGAAACTTTGCTGTTGAGAATCTTCCACATATAAAATCACTTTTGTCCATGAAGTTCTGGAGACCTTCATCAATTTCAAATCCAGCCACGTGAAGGAGAGGAAGTCCCTCAGCCTATAATTAGCTGTATTTTACTGTTATGACTCACACTTTAAGTGGTGCTGTGGGGAGAAAATGACTGCAGCTCTGACCCAAATTAACTAGAATGTCACCTTCAAAAACGAGCACATCAACGGGATTCATAAACGCAACGATAAACAACAAAGATGACCAAAAATGAACCATGTAAAAAAACACAACAACAGTACAAATCACTGGCTGAGAGGCGCCCCCACTTCAAACACCTCCTATTCCTCAGTGGGGAAATCCTCCTCATGAGTACAAAACACAGAGAACGCCTGGGAACAGGTCGAAAGGAAGAAAGCGGAACAGGAACAGGCAGCACAAGGAACACGCTTCTTCAGCTGTGTGGCTGAAGAAGTGAGGGAGGGATAAAAGCAGCTGCCATGCTGCATGTAGTAACCACAAATATCAATAATAATACGTACATCTTTATCAAATGCTAAGATTTATTTGAATTAAATTCAGACTTTATTAATACTGGGAATGTGTGTGACATGTTGATTAATAAATAAACATCTGATCAAGAACAAATACTTCATAGCAGTGAATATAAAATATAAAAGTGGTAACTGTAAGCAGGCCGATACATGGAACCTATATATACTGTATATGTAAAGTAAAAATCTAAAGTTGTACTTCTGCTACTTTATATTTCTACTCCACCACAAGATAAATCTCATTTATTTGATACGTTACGCAACGCTTCCAGTCGATTATTTAGTGTTGATAGACTAATTAGTGCTCAACATTCAACCAATAGACACATTATACTCGCTGGAGAAGCACTTGGAGAGCGCAGACCTCCGCCGAGCGCCTCAGTCGCTCTATATTGCGATTTAGCCTGAAAATACTGAGGGACAGAGGATATTCTGGAAGCGAGGCAGGTCCAGAGAGGCAGGAGCTGATCAGGTGAGATCTGTAACAGGTGCGTCTTGTTCAGTTCAACAAGCCTCGGCAGCTGCGCAGGAGCAGACCTCAACCTGCAGCAACAGTCACCATAGCAACCCTCACAAATGGGGTTTTTCCTGACCTCGTTCTGGATCAGATCCAGAAGACATTTTGCATGATAGTTCATATCGGACCACTTCATGACTGTGATTTTTGGTGAGTGAAGTTTTTTTTTTTTTTGAAAGAGCCTCTATTATAAGTAAATGGGGAAAGCCCGGATCGCAACAGTATCTACATTCTGGATCTGATCCGGATGTAATTTGGCGGTGAGTTAGAGGTCCCACATCCACACTGTAGAATCACCATGCAGCAAAGCTGAGGCAACTTTTTGAAGAGGTGGCCGCTTGCATCATTTGGCATGAGAGTTCACTTTTATGTGTGGCTCCAACACATCCTGTCAGCTTTTGTTAGGCAGGAATGCATTTGGGTTTGTGTGATTTTCTGCGATGTCATTTGGTTTTTGGGTACTCAATTAAACCGCTTGCTTTGCTTGACTGGCAGAGCTGATTCTGCAGGCATGTTCGTGCACACACACACACACACACACACGCTGTGCAGTATGGAGCAAACATCCCTGGATGACAAATGAAACGCTTGCACATCTCGTCTCTCTTCAAGGCTTTACAGATTGTGTTGACAGATAAAGAGCTCACGGTGTGAGACGCTCTATAATCTGCCCTGCCGCTCTACTGGGCTCCTGCCTGCCACTCTCCATCCCTTTATTTTCTTTTCCGCTACTTCTCTTTGTATATATTTTTTGACCATTTTGCCATTTCCTTTTTGGTTCACAAGGCTTCAATCCACATTCATACATGGATAGAGGCAGACAAAAAAACGCAACGTGTTATTAACTAAATACAAAGCATGACCATTTAGAAACTAGAAAAGCACCCGAAGAACGCAAACCTTCACCCCTCATTCCCCTCCTGATTGGATTTACACCGTCCACATGGTGATCTGGATCATCATCAAAAGGTTCTTGGTATCTTTATGCACCAACCATGAAAGGTGAAAGTGTTAATGTTAAAATGTAATATTTTTTCCTCACCTCATTCTGGATCAGATCCAGAAGACATTTTGCATGTCTCTCTATTTGTCAGATTGCTCCCTATATGTCCATCGCCTCCTTCTACCCAGTGTGCTCCTCCTGCAGCGACGCTCCTGGTCTTTGATTTAAGAGCTCCATTCTGTTTGTCCTCCATGTCGACCACCACCACAAACGTACAGGAAGATTTCTAAAAATAAATAAATCAGGAACATCTCTGAACATTTAGATGTGGAAGAGATTCATTTATTTTTTGTTCTGGTTGGATCCTGGCACGTTCACTGTCCAGAAAGCACGGCGTCCTTGGCCAGCTCTCGCCACATGCGCGCGCCAGAACTTGTCAATCTGAACCGTTTGGTGCCAGAATAAGTTAGTTAGTTAGATGTGTTGGCATCCAACCGTGGGAGAGGCAGCCATCATCTAAAACAATTATTCCATTATAGCCCCACTTTGCCTTCCGCCGAACGCCTCGCTGCGCTCTGCCACCTCCGCAGAAGGCCGTCTCTCTGTTAGTCAGGTACAGGAGCTAATCACTGCAGCTGTTCCAAGCCAATCACAGCCTCCCGTTCCAGAGATCGCTCTTCCCGCTTTGTGTGGATGACTAATAGCACGCTGATTGTTGGGGGAGGAGTTTTCGGTTGTCATCTGCGCTAAACTGAACGCCCCCACACTGATGCTCACGCACACAGACATCCAAGTGTGCAAAGGTTTTTTGCGATTGATTTTTACCCACACTGGGATTATCCTGTGAAGCCCGTGTGTTGTTGAAGGTTGGAGAACATCAGACAGAGAAGAGGAGGTCTGCTTTTCTGCATTTGGAGTTCAGCATTGATTTTTTTGAAAATCGGTAAATTTACAAACTCCTGGTTTTTGTTGAGGGTTTTAAAACAAGCATCTGAATGTTGCCGTGTTTTCCCGCAGCAGGAAGCCCACAGTGATGAGCTCGTTCTAATCAAGCAACCCTAATCATGAAGAGGGGCCGGCATATCGTTGGAGCCGTACAGAGGAGACAAGGAGGAGCATATGAATAAGCTGCTGATTCTGCACCAGAGCTTCTCTCAGGATGCAAAGCAACAGTAAACTGTAAATGCTACTTTTAGACCCTGATGTTCACGCTGATATTTTGTGGTTTTAAGTTAATCATCTCGTATACACGTCTAAATTCAGAGATGATCATATTTCGCCGACACCAAGAGAGCTGGAGTTGCATTGGAGCCTCAGTGAGGCGAGACTCTCACACTGAAATGCATCTGCATGTCGACTACACAGGGAGAACGCTGATTAATAGCAGTCGATTAATTTAAGTCGTTTTCTTTCTGAAGCGCGTTTGGCCCTTGTCGGCCACCGTAGTAAACGTGGATACATTTCAAATCAGCTCAGAGGATTGAACCGAAACAACACTAAAGATCTCCCTTATGGAAGATTAGGACTACATTTCTGACTGACTTTTCACAAACTAACTCGGTTTTAATTCCCGCGCTGACGTGAAGGCGCTTCATTATCCGCCCCTCAGCAGCCGCGTTTTTTCCCACGGCCACCTTGAAAGTAATTGATTCAACCCGCCAGCCGTACTAGCGTCTTGATGTCATTTTGGCATGTATTCCTTCATTTCCTCTATCATTCTCTACCCCTCTCCTCGTCTCTCTGGTTCTCATATTCTCGCCGTCTTGCCTGAAGCCAAGCCAGAAATTGGTGGCTTGCACTCTCTCGTGAAGCTCAATGCCATGAGGTATTTCACACGCACACTCACAGTTCTGATAGAAACTGTGCCAGGTTCTTTCTGGCAGATATTCCTGGACCTTGTGTTGTTTAAAGTTGGCTTTTGATAAAATAAACTAACCAGATGTGATGCAAAGACCCCCCCCGATGTCCAGTTTAGACCTTAGCTGAATATAATATTTTTATTGGCGCCAGGTGGCTGGGATAATCAATATAAAACACATTGGAAAGAATTGTTGCTGGAAGTCAAAATTCAGAACTGGATGGGCACACATGTTGTTGGTCTTCCTTGAGACTGTCCTACGTCCCTCTGTTAGATATTACATAAAACACACAGACCGGTGGCCATGGACTGGACGGACAATCTTCAGGACACAAAAGAAATGCAGGCACGCTGATGAGAACAGCGTGAAGGACGCTGCTGCTGCTTGAATGATCATTTGGATGATTGGCTCCCTCTCTGACCAAATTCTTTCTTCAGACGCCTTAATATCAAACAGCATCTCAAAGGAGAGCGGACAGTCTGCCTGTCAATATTTACAGATGTGAACAGGCATTCATAAATCGTCTCTCTTCTCTTACCATTTCAGCTTGAGGTATATTGAATAATGTTAATTTCATGACAAATCAATTTTACTTCAAAGGTTAAGGAAAAGGGGGGGGGGGGGGATCTACTTTATGATGATGGAAAAAGGATTCTGGATTCCAGACCGAACAACTTGGGACGTTTCCTCCAGCAGTGCAGTGGAGGCTGCAGCCCTGCTGCTCTTAGCAAGTCAATTGGAGGTGGATTTCTGTCTGATCCTTCACCAATGAGTACAGACTGTGTATCTGACTACATGGAATGTCCAGTTAGTTCTCATCGGGCCCCTGCAAGACCCGAGAAGTTAAAAGGTGATTTTTTTCCCGTAACCCTAAGGGCAATCACTGGACCATTTTCGTGTAGCTATATTTCAGTGGATTGAAAACAACAACATTTCTTTTTTTGTGCACAGAAACTGCTACCCCCTACTGTAAATGAGAAAAGAACAAGCGCTTGAATTTTAAGTCATTTGTCAACATGACATGCAAACATATGCATCAGCACATCACATGCACTCACAAACGCTTGGAATAGGCACACACAGAGGTGCACATGGTGAGCATGCACAGGAACACAAAGCATACCCAGGAGACTTGGATCTATAGGGATGCATGAGAGGAATGAACCTTGTCCTGTGATATAAACAACCGGGATGTGTGCTAATTGTGTGATTGTGTGTGTAGGTGTGTGTGTCTGTGGGTGCGTGTGAGTGTGTGTGTGTGAGTCATGTCCTTTTATTAACAATGTCTCAATAACATCTTAATCTTGCAGAATCTGGTTAGCAAATTGTTCCAGATGTTCAGTGTGTCCCGAGAGCCTTGCTACTGACAGTCATGCAGTTTGTGTGTTTGTGTTGATTCATTTGGATTTGTTATTATTGAGTTATACATTCTTTTTTTCCCCCCTTAGTTTCATTGGTGTAAAGGAAGAGGCGAGGCTGATGCGGTTTCATTGTGTGATTGCTCGCTTATGTCTCTGCCGCTGTTCCTTTTTGTCTCATTTTAAGCCGACCTCCTAGATGTGACTCGATGTCTGCACACTCTCATCACCCAGCAATGTCCTCAGACTTAAACCTTTGATGTTTTGTCTCCGAAGAGACGTGTGCTTAATTAGGATGCATTTGCATAGTTAGCATCGATCTCCGGGGTAAATGTGCACTCATCCGATCTAAGCGTGTGTTCATAAGGGATAGAAAGAGTTTAGATGTTCTTTAATGTCGCACTTTATAAAAGATGGAAGAAGAGGTAAAGCAGTTATCTTTATACACGCACACACACACGCACACACACACACACGCACACTTGGTATTCTAAGACAGTTAGACCCTCTAATGGTGCGTTTAACCTCACGTACTCCCCTAGACATTTCTAAAAAGTATTATTCCTGAGAAACCTTTTGATATTCACTGAAGCTGGAGAGAGTGCGTGACATGAAACCTTATTATTAGCCATGAAGAATGTTTTGAGATTAAAAGTCTGGTCACAATGGCAAGTCATATTTTTTCAAATTATGCACGGTATAAATATTTTGCCTCCCAGCTAAACCTCAGAGCAGTTAGTCATGTTCATCATTGGATAGGCTACCGGTAATATGCTAATATGGATGTGATACTGTTGATTAAAACACAATGATATTGAACTGGAATCACCATAATCTGGACAAATTGGTTGCTGCATGAGCTGCTTTAACATTTCACAGCTGGTTTGGGAGTTAAGAGTCCTAATTTGACCTTTAACCTTCTGGAACATGGATTCTGTGCTTTGCCACGAACCAATCAGTGACATGAACTTGTTCCATGTTCCAAAGGAGACTTTCTTACCGGTCATTAATTTCATTCATCATCAAGCTTGATATGCAATTTTTACAGCCAAGATAAATAGCGCTGTTTCCTCACCGGTTTGAATCCGGCTTGCGGCCTGCCTGTGAGGAGTTTGCATGTTCTCCCCGTGTCTGTGTGGGTTCTCTCCGGGTTCTCCGGCTTCCTCCCACCACCAAGAACATGCAAATTAGGTGAATTGGTTACACTAAATTGTATAATAATAATAAATAATTGCACTAAGGCATAATTTAGATGGAGCAGAACATGATTCGTAGAGACTTGGTCTGATTTCTGGTTGCTGCTTTATTGTCTCTGTTGCCGCCTCCTTTATTTCTCACTTTGCTCCTTTTTGTCTGTGTTATCTGTTTTTATCAGCATCATTTTTTCTCTCTTGTCACACACCCACCCACCCTCCCTTTCTCCCACTCAGACACACCCACCCACCCTCCCTTTCTCCCACTCAGACACACACACTTACACATTCCCTTCGTTCTCTCCTCAAGTGAATGCGAGTATAGGTGTCGGCTTCCCCATATGGCTTGTCAAGTTCCAGCAAGTGAGGACGTGGGTAGTGTGAGCTGCTTTCTATCATAGCTTGACTTTTACAAAAGAAGATAAAAAGTACATTATTTGGTGATGCGGGTAAACGTAAACAATAGGTAGCCTGTTAATCTGCAGTCAGAGGAACATCCACTGAATCTTTTAGAATCTGGATTGATTTGTTTGCCTCCTCCTTCCGTAACACACACACAACTGTCTCCCCCTGCAGCCGGCTACAGTTTCACCAGCAGGGGTTTATGATGCAGGAGTAAAATGGGAAGATGAATGTGAGTAAAATAAGCAGAAATGTTAAGGTTGGCCGAAAAATCTCAATTGACAGTTTTGATTATTGATTAAATGGTTGGTTTCAAGCAACCGTTTTTCCTGTTCCGTCCTGTTTTTTTTGGATAAAGTTAAGGAAAATGTATTAGATTTTTAATATCAAATTCACTTTTCACTGTAAATTGGAACGGTTCATTTTGGAAATGTTTAAATTGCAACATCAATGTTGGGTGTCCTTCTTCTTTGAAAACAATTTTTTTGCCTTTTTGCTGTTGTTGGGCAAAAATAATTGTACAATTTTATGTCATAACCTTTCAGGCCATGCTTTCTATGTTGCTATGTCGTCATTGTGACGCTTCTACTCGTCTGTGTTTTTGTATGCACTCTGGCCCTTCTGCTTGAAAAGCATTAAAAAGAGAAGCCTCCTAAAATGAATCCGAGCTTCTACAGCATAAGCATCTATAAGCATCTGTTGTCTGTTACAAGTTCATGTGACCAAAGTGGAAATGAAACCTGGAGGCTGGTTTCGATGAAATGACTGATGTTGATGCACTCGGTCGAAGTATTACTGATGGAGCCAACCCTCATTAAAGACACGCCCAGTTTATAGCAGCATGCTGTGTACCTTCATCCAGGAAAAACAAACGTGTGCCTGTTATCTGTGCTGCACAGCACACAGGATGATGCTTGTGGTGAAGGCGATGATGGTGCAGAAGGGCACGAAGCGGCGCGCCAAGGACAAAAGGGCATATTGACTGTATTACAAAGAGAACAGGAAAAAAACGTTGATTTACTATCAGACATTATAGCCATGCACCAAAAGAAGACATCATTCTGTTTGAGGCATCCTTCGTTCTCTTTTGTTACGCCTGGTTAATGGAGCTGCACAGTCTTGGCACGGTTTTGACTGATATCTGTCCGCCTCATGTTTGGAGGAAGTCTTCATCCGTCATCTTTACGACTACCTCCCAAGGTTTGCTGCAGACATGAGCCGGGGGTCTGAATAATGTAGAAAGGTCAGGATAGATGTTTAATAGATTTACACAGTACATGGTCGCGGCTGCATCGACAAGGATGTTGGAGCAAGCGTTTCTATCACAAAGGGCCGTGTGCTCTTGCCTGAACCGCTGCTATGTGGAATCTACAATAAAAGTGTAATGGAGCATCAATGTAGGCGTTACGCTCCATGCCAGGATCAAACGCCAATCTGTCATTTTCAGGATCATTAAAAAGTGTTCAGCAGTTGGAACTTCATTTGTGGGGTCCTGCTTATGTCTTTTGATGTGCATTTAATGTCCGTCTGTAAATGCTTGGACATTATAATAGTTTATTTATTTTGTGGAAATATAAATATTATCTCCTGTTAATTATCTTATGACTAATTTGTGCTGTAAAAAAGCTGAGTTGGCTGGGAAGTGAATGGGAGACAGACAGAATAAGGGAAAGACACAAACCCCGGCTGTTATCACGAGATGAGATCAGAACCGTCTTTATCACATGCATTAGAATCTATTTTGCATTTTCATGTTGCCTATATTGTTGTGCCACTTTCATATCATAGCTACAACTTAACCGAGCCTCTCTGCACTCCAAGTCATATGTCTGCCTTGATATTACGCCACCTCGTATGGAATGCTTTAGTTGTTGAGGAATAATTGGGTGCAACACAGAAAAATAACTCAAACGTGTGCAGTTTAAATGGAGCAAAGGGGCAAATCTCCTCCGCTATTACCAGCTGAAGTCTTCTTTGCATGTTTCAAAGATCCTGAAGGTGGTTCTCCCCTGGCATAAAGCGCTCATGGCTCTCTTGCATGATGTGAGGAGCTCCGGAGCAATCTCTCTGGGTCCGGCTGGGTCTTGATCAGACATTCCACATCTGCCGCTGCTCTGAAAGGCAGCTCACCATCACTTTGAAGACATACTTCTAATGCATCGCATTGTGTGATGCGAGAGATGTCGTTCGCACAGTGCCAGCGGCGGCCAAAGCTGAGAGTCATGTCCCCCCCCCGGTTGACACCAAGCAGGCACTTCGCGTCTGCGTCCACGTCCACCCTCACAATGCTGATGGACTAATTGCTGTGACATATAAGCGACAGATCAGACAGGGAGCAGTAAATCATGGATGAATTTAATGTCCCAAAAAAAGAAGAAACATTGGAAATGTTCATTCATTCTGGAAGTTTCTATTCAGTTGTCTCACAAGGATCATTCTTTTTTTTTACATTTATAAATAAACGCACCCAACTCATCGACTTGTGTCTTGAGCGGCGGCGCCATATTTAAATGAATCTATCCTTTACAGATGATTTGCATAATTATAATTAACTGCTTGTTCAGAAGCAGCCGGGGCGCCAAGTAAAAAGTAGAATGAAACAAACCCTTTTATATGCTAATCTGCTTTAATGCGCTATTGTCTAGCCCGGCAGGAAAATGAATATTTCACGCTTCAGACTTCACCGAGACGTTCTTATTTGTACCAGCATACAGAAATAAAGGTGTTCTTCCGTCAATCTGGATTACTCTTCTCACGAAGACTGTTATTATCGCATTCTTTATCAAACCCCAATCTTTTGGGTGTTTGTGGTGAATTGCTTTTTTTCTTTTTCTTTATTCTATACAAGAATTATGATAATATTAAACAGTTCGTTATTGTGAAAACTGACCACGACATTTGAGTTTGTTCCATTTCCCCCCCCAATAATTAATTGTGGGTTAGACCAGCGAGTGAAAGCACTAATTTGCAGACGTTAATGCTTGAAAGGTCAGTTTTGAGCAGCTCATAAATGTCATCAGTCAGAGGAGTGCAAGTCGCTCCTCATCTCCTCCTCCTCCTGCTGCAGCAGAGCTTCATCCCGACCGTCCTGCTGTTCCACCTGCTTATCCAACATAAACTGCAAACCTCACCGGACCTCAGAGGCCTTAATAATAAAGACATAGCATTCATTGCAGCATCAGTATCTCGGGATATAAACCCCCCACTCGATCCCCCCGCCTCCTCCCCCGGATGTCCTCAGGGCTCCGGCGCGCAGATCTGAGGTGCAGAAGGTCTCCCTGTGGAAACGACCTGATTCCTGCCACCTTTTTAGCCGCCTTAAATGGCAGACTGTCAGTTGATTGTTTTGTTGTGTTGCTGTCGATCTGTAGTCTGACGCGTATTGTGCTGTGGAAAAGCATTTCCCCTTTTGCACAGGGAAGTCTCACTCTCATCTAAACAGTCTTTTCTTTGACCAAATGCGATTTATGAATCTGTTTGTCGCCTCCACATTGAGAGTAACAAGAAGCATTTGCATGTGTGTGTGTGTGCGTGTGTGCGTGGGTGCGCTTCTTGCTGTCGGCAGCTGGAAACATTACGACAGTTGTTGAAGCAAGAATTGATTTCTCTTGCTGACTTCAGAACAGCAACATCGAGCTTTGGGTTGTAGCCACGAAGGCTGCTGAATGTTACCTGGATCTGAGAAGACAAGATACTGAACAATTAAAAAACATTAAATATATATATATATATATATATTCCTATTGGACAAAGGGCAAATAAACAGAATACCATTCATCACAAGTACATTTTGCACACACTCCTTGATTACTATTACTAGAAACAGAGCTTGTTGTGCTGTAAATTAAAACTCAAATCACATGACAGAGTGTGAGTGTGTGCGCGCAACAGGAGGCGAAGATGGTTCCAGGGTTATTTTGTGTTTTGCTGAAACAAGTCAACGACAGCTTTCGTGAGCTTTTGTTCCCCCTCATTAAAGAGGGAACGTTGTCATGGAGATTATACAGTAGTTGAATGCACCAATGCACTTGAACAGGATTGACCTGCAGTGTGACTGCTCCACAAAATGGTCTTGGTGCAGTACATATACTGCATATACTGCATGTACAGGACAGGTAGTGACCGATGCGACATACGACTGGTTTGTATTTTTAAGACATGAGCTGCTACAGAAAGGAAGCGCGCGAATCAAGTGCACGACAGTCTCCAAGAGGAAATAGTCTCCAGCTACTCCTCATTTACAGAATCATGACCCAGCATGATATCCATACGGTAATTTTACATGGCCCGACTTGCAACCAAGTCGGCAAACGCTGATACCTCAGATCCAATTGTGGTCGGAAGTCGACGACTACCTGCAGGATGAGGTGAGACGTCCTGTAGAAACCAGCCACTAATCATAATATCTGCTCTGTGTCTTGACATAGTATCACAAATACTACTTTGTTTATCACACAGCTCATCAGGAACACACACCCACACACACACACACACTCACTCACCGGTGTTTGTCCTCCCGCTAGGTGACGATCCTGATCATCCTGGCCCTGGCCTTCCTCGCCTGCATCGTGTTCCTGGTGGTTTATAAAGCCTTCACCTACGACCACGCCTGCCCAGATGGATTCATTTATAAGGTGAGACCTGCATTTCATTTTACATCTTCACAGTCCAGGAATTAAAGTAGCTATCATCCATAACTGGCACAACGTTTTTATATATTATGTACATGATTTATGTGCTAAAACAAGGTTTTTTTAAAATATGGTTCCCGACATTAATCAGATTCGGGGTCCTTGACTTGACAATGTTGGGGAACAATCAGGCGTCTGACGGCAGCTTGTTGCCGTGTATTTTACAGTTTTCTTGTCGATCCTCTTTAGACGAACCATTTGTCAAAATGTCAGACGACGCCTCTGCGTATATCAATCAGTGTGTCTCTCCTCTCTGACGATTTCAATTGACCTTTCAGCACTAGAATTACATATTCGAGTGTTCTTGTCCCCGCGTCTTCTCTCGCTATATAACCTTTGAGAGAGGAGAAACACACAATACTCCCATCACCATGTTACCAACAAAGCCTGTAATATCAACAGCCATCAGTAAATAATCAATCGTAAGCTCACGGTGTGTTTTAAAGAAAGACACGGAGGCGTCTCATCCGTCGTTGCTGTGCCAACGTTTTGATGAAAATGACCAGTTATGTCGTAAATCCACTTTTTCCAGAGTTCCACTGGAGTTGAAAGTTTCTCGGTTTGTTAGAGGTCATCTTTGAAGTCTTTGGACACATCTAGTCTGAAGGGGGGGGGGGGATAAATCTACGTTCCTGCCCACCGCCTCTGCAGGGGCTCTGACTGCAATCTGCAGAGGCGTTATTAGAAGTGTCACATGCACATCCACACAGTGTGGTCTATTCTCTGCAGCTGCACAAAAGGACATGCACACGGACGCTATGCAGGCGCGCCGTGATGTAATAAACTCCTTCACATGACTAGGAGAATCCTGAACCTTTTTTCCTCACAGAGCTTTACTATACAGTCAATATGCAGATTTCATCTAATTTTTTGTTTGGTTATTAATAATAAATGCACTTTTTTTTTTTGCTAATGAAACAAAAAAATAAAGAAATACTGAATTTAAAAGATGAAGTTAAGATAATCTGTTTGAATTGAACTGAACTGAACATACTATTGGAGTACGTTATATATTTATGACCTCGAATGAATTAAATCACCCCGTTTATACATGCCACTTATGAATATCACATTTGTTACTATTTTTTTCCCCTTGATGAGCTGGTGAAACCCTGCCTCTCGTTGGTAGTTAGCTGGGATAGGCTCCAGCAAGGCGGCTAAAGCGGCTGTAGGTGAAAAGATCGCAATCGTTTCGTCTACAAGAAAATGAAGGATGGATGATTTCTGGTTGGACAGCCTCAACGAAAAGTCATATTAAGAAAGAAATACCAGACATTTCGCATATCAGCATAAAAAGACAGTATTGCGTTAACGTTTGTATTATCTACAGCAACAAAGGCTCCTCATCATCCAATCAGCTCAGCCATCTCGTTAAATAAATCAGCAACCTCTTTAAACAGGTTATGGCAGATTTTGCATTTTCCTCCCTTGATAGGCTTGAGCTAAACGATGAGTTTATTGATAAATGATCTGAACCTCAGTGATGACTTTATCGCTCACAGCACAAGCGGTGCATCCCAGCGTCCCTGGAGGCCTACTACGCCGCCCAAGACGCAAATTCAAGGGGCCGCTTCTACACAGTGATCAGCCACTACAGCATGGCCAAGCAGACCACCTCGCACTCCGTCTCCCCCTGGCTGCCTGGAGGGGCAGGGGGCCAGCAGCGCGACAACAAGCCCCCGAGCGGTGAAGGCCACTGAGTCGGTGAAAGGGAGGGAGCGGCGGGAATGACACAGGCAGCGATCGATGCAGACACACAAACATATACCAATGTGTAGAGACACAGGGAGAAAGAGATGCACATAAAAGCAACAGCAACATATATAGAATGCCAATAAACAAAAAAAGTAAAAACCTGCATGCAGACAAAAAAACAACAACAAAAAAGCAACACACAAGCACACGCTAGGTTGTATTTGGATTTCCCCTGACTGCCCATTCATGTGCTCGCTCTCTTGTCAAGGGGCTTTTCCCATTCAACATTTGCTGTCTTGGAGTTATTATCTGCTCACACGCACACACACACACACACGCACACGCACGCACAGTCTGCCCTCTTGTGACCCATGTTTACACCCTCTTATTTATTATTGATTAATCGTTGTGATATATTTATTTTTTACTGTAATTTCTGAGTGATTTATGTGTGATTTTCAGGTTTCTCTTTGTATAACAGCACAAGTCAGTGCAATATTTCCTATTTGTGACATTCTCTAAAGTTTGGCGTGTTGTTTTGTTTTGTTTTTCCCAGCCGTAGCCTCCTTTACCTGCCTGTTGTGTCCAAACGGTGTATCCTCAGGCATATCCATCAAACACACACACACCACACAGTCATATTCTAATACAAATAAATACATAAAAACACCAGTATGGACTTGTATTGCTGTGACATATTTTTAAACACAAACCTGTACTGTCTTAACAAGGTTTGATGCCCATCCCAAAGCCCTGAGGTGACTGAACGACTTTTTTCTCCACATCATTCCTCACTTATGGTGACATTTCAGAGTGTTGTGATACATTTGAATCCCAGTGACCCAGCCTTTACATTAAACTGTGCAGTCATGCTAGATCTTGTGTGTGTATACATTCTATAAGAATGTGTTTCCTTTTCTTTCATCAGATGTGCAGTTTCTCCATCTGAATTACATCCCTGTTGCTTCAGAGGCAGTGTAACTTCCGTGAACACAAGGACGCAGATGGGAAAGGAATTACAGTGCGAATTACTGCCTTGCCAAAAAACTGCTAATGTTCCGCTGTGTTTTTGTGTTTGTTTACTGTTGGGCTTCTACTGCAGCCGAGTATTGTTACTCTACTGTTATTTTTCATTTGGTAATACTGGACCTGTTGTCCAGAGCGCTTTTATGAGACATTGTGCAGTCGTTAGTTGATATGTAGAGATACTTGATGTAATTTTCATCGTGCATCCTCGTCCCTCTTCTCTCTGTTTGGAAATAAAACCAGCTGTGACCTGTGCTGAATGTCTTTCAGTCCTACCTTTGTGTCTTCAGCACTGCAGAATGAATGAGAGTGGCAGCTTTCGGTTTGATGTGTGGTTTGTTATATTACTCCGATGTTCCCAGTCAAACTCGTCAACTTTTCATGTGCTGTACTGCATGAGCCGTTATGATTGGCAGCAACAAAACAGAGTACCAGATGAATACCTGCATCTGTAACGGCCACTGGAAATCATTTTCATTAACGGTCCTCCTCTGAAAGGCTGATGAGCCGCCCGTTTTTCTCATGTACAGCACTATAACAGCAGTTTCGTCAGTGACAGACAAGAATCGCCGCCTTTTCTAATTAGAGACTTTATAATGAATCTGATGAATGGTTTTCCATTACTGAGCAGAAAGAGGAAGGGAAAAAGAGAAGAAAACACACCAAGGAGGAAAAGAAGAGTTAGTACATCTAGAGGTTTAAATATAACAGATTCAATATTTAAAAGATTCAGGATTACTTTGAAAATTCTGTTAACATTGCAGCCAATGGAGCTTCAAAGTCTGTTATTGACTGATGTTTATGAAATTTGGCACCGTCGTGTAAGGCAGGGGCCTCCATCTCACGACCGAATTCCATCTGGATCGGACCCAGCAGGAAAAAATATGACATTTTAACATTAAAAACTCCATTTACTGATTCAAAATTCAGTTAAAAATACATCTCAACTCCGATTCACTTTTACTTTTAATGGTTGGTGTAAAAAGATACCAAGAACGATTTAGAACCTTTTGATGATGATCCAGATCACCAGGTGGACGATGTAAATCTAATTTGGAGGGGAATGAGCTGCTCGGGGAAGATCTGCGCTCTCTGAGTGCTTTTATAGTTTATAATTATTAGTTTCTACTTATTGATCCTTCACTTATTTCAAAAAAGAGAAACCAGCTGGGTCTCTGTGGCAAACTGAATATGGAGTGATATGCAGAAAAGTATTCAAATCAGCCGACGGTGTACTGATAATTCCTTCAAACAAAAATAATGAAGGGCCCTAATCTAACTGAAAAACAGAAACGAATTCTCTGTTGCATCAGCAGCTAGAAGCTGGATGAGCAACATTAAACAACTTAAAATGTTGACAGCTCATCACGAATGACTGTTGTCTTCCTTGCTGTTTTCTTTATTCCCATGCGAGTGCAGAAATGGATGCCACTCAGAGTCTGTAGAAACTGAACAGATGGTTGTTTATGCAGTGCATTATACAGAATGCAAAACACGCAGCACGGAGTCAGGTGCAGGGGGAACAGCTGGCGGCTTCACACATGCAAGGTGCAGAGTCGCCTATTTCCTTCATGGGCCAACAGAAAACGCAAAGTAGGAGTTAAGGTGGAATCTGGCACGTGGGGGGAAACTGTAAATTCCAGAATAGAGGAAATGTAAATTATTGAGTATAAATCATGAGCCCCATTTACCTTAAACCAGCCAAAACAAAAGACTGCAAGTCAACCTATCCTAAGTGATTTCTCACGCACAAATTTAAAATGCATTGCTAAATGTAAAGATTCATTTCTCCTCTTCCCACTGTAGAAAAAGTGTAAAATCTTTAAAGTATTAGAGCCTCCATTTGAGAGGCCTGATGGCCTCGATCACTTCCTAAAGACAATTAGCAATTCGATATGGAACGATCTGTGGCTTAATCCTTTCTTTGGCTTTCTAATTATAATGGAAAAACAGCTTCCAGTGGGATAATTCTTGCTCAATTCTGCCGGCGCAGGATGTCAGACATTGATATGAGGAGGGACTGATTGCTGCAGGCAGGCCAATGGCATTTCATCAGAGGGATATTGAGGGGAAGGAGTGGGAAAAGAAGAAGAGGAGGAGGAGTGAAGAAAGGTTGTGAGGTGATTGGCACAGAGGGAAATCCAGGCTGACATTTAGAAATGAACAGCCACACGTGTCCATCCGGCAGTCTGCTGAAACCTCCTTCATGATTTGGAGCTGCTGTATTTATAGCTGCTAAAACTGCTAGTCAGCATCTGCTTGTCTGTGAGGCTCATTTTGTTTTGTATTCACACTCAAGTTCTGTCTTGTCTCACACTCAAGCTTTCTGGCTGACTTCCACAACACAAGTCACGATCTGAACTGAAGAAGCTCCTCGGATGAGAGGTGAAACGTCTTCAACCAAACTTGGACAAGTCCAGCTGAGTCTTTGTCTTTGCTCTTCGTGATTTAGGGAGACTTGAGAACCTACACAGACGACACGCTCATCTGTGCGATGAGTAGGCCTGGCAGGTCTCGCTCCTCACGCGTAAAAGGTATTTGTGAAAGACAATTTATCCGTCGATGACAGAAAGTGAATTGTCCGCCCACAGATCCACCCATCGCTTAAATCTTTATGGATATCGCGCCACATGGCTATAGATCCATAAAAAAAAAAAAAAAAAAAATGACAGCAAGCCTGTGAGAGATCAAGACCTGCCATCAGGTTGGACTTCCAAGGTCCATTAGAGGGAAAGGTAGTTCTTAATGTGGGACTGTTATGTTTCATCCAAAATAGAGTGGTGACCCGAATGATTAAAAAACCCAAATAGATCCAAACTAGAAGACAGGCAGCATCCAGATGGCAACGAGAAGAGCTAAAGACCAGACCATGACATAGAGTGTAGAGATGCTACTCTGGTTGGTGCATGCTCAGATCAAAACACTCAAAATAACATCCAATAAAGGCTGTCTTTTTGGTTTATGTTTGCAAATAAAATATGGGCTCTATTTAGAATAGATGCGCTTTTGCAAATGCATCATCTTGAAAAGTGTGTGTCCAGTGGAACTCTTCAGCTACGACGACTCCTCGGAACAGTCAGCCCTCAGAATGTTTTACTTCTGATGGTAGCTTTCTACATGGAGTGGAGTGACAAATCACAGCACGTCACCCATGAGTCGCTGAAGCAGACACACATATGACCATCTGTGTATAGTCTGTGATCTTCACCTCCGTCTCTCCTCCCAGCCATCTTCCCCCTGCTGTCACAGAAAGGCTGCTTCTCAGCAGCTGGTACTCAGAGGTGTGGAGGAGGCAAACAGACAGGAGAGAAAGTAAGGGAGGGTGGGGGGGGGGTGGGGGGGATCTGTGGTAGACCTGTGGGGAATTACAAAAAAATAAAAATAGAGGAGTGAAGTAAAGAGGAGGCAAGCAGCCAGTAGGATTTTCACTGAAGCTGCATTTTGGCACATTGATTTGTCCCTTTTAGTTTATATGACACCAGATCAATTGATTTGTTGTGATTGACTGTTGCTGCAGGTCGAGTTCTGCCCCTGCACAGCTGTGGAGGATTTTTGAACTGAACAAGACGCACAGATCTCACCTGATCAGCTCCTCACTCTCTCTTTGCATTATCAGGCAAAATGTATTCTAGATCTGATCCAGAATGAGGTCAGAAAAACCTTCACAATTTTAATATTGATAACCCCATTTACGGTTTCAAAAATCAGATAAAAATACACATCAACTCTGATTCACTTTTACTTTTCATGGTTGGTGTTTAAAGATACCGAGAACAATCTAGAACCTTTTGATGATGATCCAGATCACCGTGTGGACGGTGTAAACCTCGGTTATATATCCTATTCACGAGTGGATGCCAAGACGCTTTGTATATCTCACCCAAAGTTTTCATGCTTTGGTAATTTTGCTTCCTTTTATATCTATGCCTATAATCTATATAACATATAAATTGATATTTAAGTAATGCACAGTGTTTGGTTTTATGTTGCCTCAGCCAATAATCCACTGAACTCTTGTGGACCTTTGATCAGGGAAGAGGTTAATATTTTTCGTAGTGGATTTTTAGTTTTTGGAGCAGGAGTCAAGTGCTAATATATTATTGATTGTGTAATCCTTTTATCTGTTGCCTAAATATATTACATAATTAATGATACCATTGTTATGTGCTGTCTTAAACACACATCCACCCACAATCAATCAATCAACAGCTGCGAAAAAATTTAAATCCATGCCAAGTTGTTATCTAAATTTAAATTTGTATCAAGAACCCTGTTTTCAGTAGAGACTATCAACTCTACAGCTTCCAGTTACTAAATCATCCACTTCTGGGTTTCAAGCTCATTAATGACAGAGAGGTTTTCATTCTCCGCCACATTCCTCACCTTTGGTCTGTTCTCATACTAATTAACCCCTAATTGGGCCTTTTTTTCCACCAATAAATCTGTCTCATTGCATCATCACAAGCAAACGTAATCACGGACACAGAGAAAGGAACAGACAGTTCTGGCAGCTCTTCAGTATTGATTTGCTGCATAACAACCTCATGCAATCTGCTGCAGCATGGTTTTGAAAAGTCTCATTTCCTTCTCAATAATGGATTCTGTATCAAAAACAGGGCTGGCTGCAGCCACAATCACTCGTGGATCCTAGAATCTCCGACTCTTTCTGAAATCATAATGTTAAGAAAGATCAAAATCAATACAGCAGACCCACTGGATACCTTTTACATTCTATTACACTGCATTTATGTCAAAACCTGGTGTTTTTATTAGCTAACATAATCTCAAACTGTTAATCCAGAAATAGAACCAATGTTAGACATAATAAGGAGGTGCGGATAGGGATGGGGAGCGCATACGCACGGACAATTTGGAGTAATCAATTCCCCTAAACTGCTGGGAAAACCCAGATAGAACCCACACAAACATACAAACATCGCACAAATGGGATTCGGACCCGCTACCTTCTTGCTGCGAGGCAACAGTTAGCCCAGGAGCTAACTAGAGGATTGGTTATTTTCTTGCAGTCTTCAGATCAGAATGACACTCAAGTGAAATGTGTGCTCCAACGTCATGATAATTCCCTTATTTCATATTGGTTGAGCTTTTACTTTTGTTTGTTTTTATTGCAGTTTATTGCCATCGTTTCTTTCGTGCCTTTTAAATACCATTGTTAAATTCACATGATAATTGAGCATAGTGTTTGTTTGACTGTTAAAACAAAGGACATTTTATGCAGCAAATAAGACAAATAGCGCCTCTGGCGCTATTTCTAACATTCTGATAAATATGTCATTTTTAAATGTTATCCTAAAAGATGAGAAAAAGCAGAACGCTGAGGAAATGTGGTAGAAAATATGAATTTAAGCGTCTCCTCTGAAATCGAGAATTGATGGCACAAATCAGCGTTAATATTATTTTCCCCCCACGTGTCATAAAGGAGCCATAAAAAATGCATCAGCTGTTGATTTATAGCATTTCTTTTACTCAGTTTTCTGACAGTGCTTCCACTTAATCCTTCAAAGCTCTGCCATTTTGTCATGCATTTCTTCAGGGAGATCTTTTCCTTTCTGGTTCAATTGCACAATTAGTCACCTAAGCCCAACTGTCGCCTGCACAACTCACATTAGTGTCGCAATGTAAATGTGGCATGCACAAATACTATATCTGTGTGTGTTACCCAATATGGGGAACTATATGTGCAGTGTTCGTGCAGCACATAAGATCTAACAAGTGGAATAAGCGACACAACGTGGTTGTACGTCTTCGTCTGCAGTCACATTTGTCAAATCAAGCAGCGGCTCCCATTCAGGGAGCGTCTCTGTCTCGAGGCCGATCCTTTGATTTCATCGCCTGTGTGACGGGTTTGTTCCATTCAATCAAGATCTTACTGTGACAGACACAGTAAGATAAACACACACACACACATACACACTGAGAGAAAGAGGACATAGAGGGCTCCTGTTGTCTGAAGATGACATGCGTGCTGGGTGGATGCATCCAAGCATCCAAGAGGAAACTTAACTGTCAGCTGAAGCATCTGATGCCTCAGGAAGTACAGGGGGAAATCCAGGAAGTGTCTGTCCTCTCTTCCCTCTGCGATAGATTATTTTCTCATTATTTCACAGCGATCAAGTCATCCTGCCTTCTCACTGCACTTAATGGATGTTTTTAAAAATTATTCAGATAATGGTTCATTTGCAAATTAATTTATGCCTTATTCAAGCCTCTATTCACCCTTATCTTAAGGAACAGTCCTTTGGAAGGAGGTGACACTTCTGACCGTGCTCCGAGGGCTGACGGCGGTTCGGGGGGGGGCAGTACAAGACGAGGAGCTGCCAAGGTCAAATAAAAGTGTACTCCTGAAAACGCGGCTGCGACAGCAAATCCAGAAACTTGCCAAGTTCTTGGATGGATTTATTGCTGCAGTCATTTTCAGGAAAGCTTTGCTACCATCTCAAATATTTAGCCGATTTGCTAACGTTTGTTGGCTTTTGTGACAATGAATCCTCCTTTTGTTTTGGGCGGGTGCTTTAAAGAAGCTTCAGCTTTCATTTCACGTTGGGCCCTTTGGAGGAAATTGTGATGAAAATCATGTCATCTTTTTGACAACAATTAATTAATGAAATGTGAAAATAATTAGTAGATTAAACAAAAATGAACGTCTGTTTGGGGCAGTTCCATTTCAGACCCAACAAATCAAGCCTCCTCCTGGTGAGTGACTCCCTCACAAGTGTGTGCGTTAGTTGAAGTGTCACAAAATTCAGGGGCAGATCACAAAGGTCAAGACAGTTTTCAAAGCTAATCCTCCATATTAGTCCACCGTCATGAGTACAAATCTCCTCTCCTTCCTCTTTAAATGTCAAGAGCCTCTGAAAGGTGTTTATCCTTCACCAAAAAGGATCCTGGAGGTATCATGAAAAGCTTCCCTTGCACAGTTGTACACGTGGGTACATCACACACACGCACACACACGCACACACACGCACACAGACACAGAGTCCAAACTGGATGATGCCCCGAGGAAGAAACTGCTCAGGAAACAGTCCACTGAAGTTTTCTTTGAAAAGGAGGCGACGCCAAACGCAGAGTTGGAATTCCAATTAGGGGGTTGAGTAAAACTGACCCCGTGACTCTATACTGGTTTCCTCAACCAGTACAGAGTCACCGAGACGCTTGAGAAACCATAGAATATGCTGCATCGTGTCAAGATGGCAAAAACACACACGGAGGCATGAATTCATCGATCAACGTTACCGTGATTTAGCACACCGGTACGAGCGGAGTACATGAACAATCCTCAAACAGAAGGATGCTATCAAGAACACAAAGCCTTCTGAAGGCAGAACTACTATGTCTAAGTTTATGTACGTGTACGTGTAAAGTACAAATACTGTATAAAGCGTCTGTCTCAAATGTAAAACATAATAAAACCATAATTTTACATTACAGCAAAACTGTATGTCATTTTATGATATACTTGTGTGTATTTATATCGCCATTAAAACATTTTTGCCATTGTTTGAGTGTTTTTAGGTGGCCAGAACGGATACATTTTTTTCCAGGAACAAAATATACAAATATGTCAAGGTATTAGTACTGTAATTCCAATATCTCCTTCCCAGGCTGTATGACCATGAATAAAGGTCAGGATGCATCATCCTGGACATAATACCTGCTGGGGGGAGTACCCTCTCCGAGAGACAATGTTAAGAGGTTCTGTATAATACGCCTCTAGAGAATCAAAGGGAGTTGGTTTTGTATAAAGATTGTGGCTGCGGATGCAGGTAAGCACAGCGGGAGCGATTCGAAAGCTATAACATCCTGGACCACATTCAAGGGATGCATTAAGCGGAGAAAATGAGCTTCATTCCCTGTGGAGAGACTGAGATCCAGAGGATGGCGGATAAGCTGAAAGCAAGACAGAAATAAACATTCTTCTCACACACCTTTATGATACGAGGGGGGGAAATCCCTCCCACTGCGCCGCTCCAACAGCAAAGAAGAAAAAAGAAATAAATATATGGCAGTGAGTTTTTACAATACAAAGGAAGAAAACAAACAAAAAAAACATTGTTGTTACACTCTCATGCATTCAAAATCCTATTAATGGCCTTTTTATGGAAAACACCCAATCCTTTATGCTTGTAGATGAACCAACACATGGAATGCTAAGCTAATCAATACACCACACAAACAGGCACATGAGGCTTTTTCGTGCGTGTTGATCCATATTCACATGATGCCATGCAAGCTTGTACACCAGTTATATATTACAGACTTCCTCTTGTTTTCCTTTGGAAGCCTAATGCTCCACTGACTATTCCCCATCATTGAACGTGCTCTGTGGCTGCAGCATCGCAGCAACGGCACGTCGAGCCACATTTCCAGACAATGCACTCGGGTGTGATTATTATGTCAGGCTGGATGTGCGTAGGAGCGGAGCTGCCTAAAATCCTCTTTATCGGGATACTGAAAAAATAACTTATTTAAAGACAAGTGAGGAGTATTTCTTTAAATGGTTTGAACATTGAATCATTTTGAAATTAAACATCAAAGAGGTTTGAGGTGTCTGAGGAACCTTTGTTATTTTTGTATGGTAATAAATGATAACTTTAATGATTACATTAGAATATTACATCAACACTGACTGCTGTATTTGAAAGTGCAGCATTAGTGATGTGGCTAAACCTTCTAAATGAAATGTGTTTGTTCCATCGGTGCATATTTATTTTGCATTCCTGTTACTATACGTTTAGGCTTTTCCTTTTCATGTTTCACCCAGATCTGCTTTGCATGCCTTTTTCCATACATCAATGCACCTTCAACAATTGTGCAGCATAAAAACCCTCTGAATTATCATCTGAAAGACACAAAAAATGGTTCATATCAGAGAAGCTGCACTGAAAGCCACATACAGAGGATAATACAAACAGCAGCTCAGTACACACACACACACACACACACACACACACACGCACACGCACACACACAGAAGGACAGAAATAGATTGGCATGATGAAGGATTGACTGAGGCGGATCAAGAACTGTTTGTAGAACAAAATGCAGGCATGAAGCATGTTAGAAGAAACAAACACTTCGCCTGTGAATATTTCCCTAATTTCATCAGCCAATTATTCCACATGTTAATTAGCATGAAATGTCACACGGAAATATATTTGCTGCTGACAATCAGTTGTCTCCACCGATGCGGGAGTTGTGTATAATCACTGGCGTTGGTCTGTCTGTCTGTCTGTTAGCAACGTAACTCAAAGAGTTACGGACGGATCTGGATGACATTTTCAGGAAATGTTGGGAATGTCACCAGGAACTGAGGAGAGCCTTGATTATGGATCACTTTGAAATTTACATTAACATTGCAGTCAATGGAGCTTCAAAATTAGTTCCTCAATATCTAGATTGATGTTTATGGAATTAGACACAGTCGTGTTGGGTGGGGTCCTCTATCTCACCACCGGATTTCATCCAGAATGGAGTTAGGAAAACATATTTAATTTTAACATTGACAACCCCATTTACGGATTAAAAAATCTGTTAAAAATACATTTATGGTTGGTGTATAAAGATACCAAGAACAATTTAGAACCTTTTGATGATGATCGAGATCATCATGTGGACGGTGTTAATTTATTTCACAGCCACATTGATCCGGCAGCTCAGCCTTTGTTGATTTCTAAGCGTGATTATGTGTTGGCTATCTTGAGTTCCCAAAGGGCTGCCTACAGTCAAAGGAATCTGTGCATTATATCTTTGGAAGTCATTGATAATCCGTGGACCATGCACATCCTCTTTACTCTACCATTATTGCCCCCAAATTATGTGTGCATGGAAATGCATCTAGTATATAAGCTTGCACAAGCTCATATATGCATATAAAGAACATAACTCATAGCACATATACATGGTTTGGCTGTTACATCAGTTTAAAACAAACATCTTATGTTTAAACAGTGGTATATGCAGTATTTCAATGCGTCCAACAGTTTCCTCGCAGACAGCCAGCACTGCCGTTTCATTTGTTAAAAGCGTGGGTGTAATAATTACAAGCTGCCAAACAAATCCTGCCATTGAACAAGGATAAGAGCTTAAAATTGCCTGCTACATTCCTACAGTTTCATAATCTGGTCACATAATAAACACCTTCCAGGACACCCACTGCCTTTTCTTTACACCCCCTCTTTCCACACTCCTCTTCCCCTTCATGTCTTACATGTCTCTTTTTCTCCTTTGGTAACTGCAGCATGCTGGAGCCGTAACAAAAAGCAGAGTTTATCGTCACCCCTCCGTGTTTGAGGGATGGCCAGTCGAATGTTTTAACAAGCATCAATGAATTCAGGAAGGAAGGGGTCGACTTCTCATTTCCCCGTGTGACTCACTCTTCTACTTTTACAGAGAAAATCATCAGGGTCGGGGGTTATTGGCTGAAACTTTTCTTGGATTATAACATAATAATAAAATCTAGATTCGGCAAGTATTTGTAGGAGGATTTGAAGGGTGAACTGGGAATAACGCACCAAATGCATGGCAATAGAGTATGAAATAGTGAGGTTGCAGTAGGGATGCTTTTGTGAATATTTAAATACAAAATCGTTTTTTAAAGCATCCAAACATACAGTATACTGCTACACAGTTTTAATCTCACTGAAGTAAGGTTATAAGTGGAGGAGCAGATTTATATATTGATTGTAAGCAAAAACAATTTGTACTGGAGGACAGCATTGACAAATCAAATCAAATCTAGTTAGGTTAAATTTGAAATATTTGTACCATGATCCATGTTGTTCAGCCATCCGATGTAATAAGAAAGTAACCGAGTCTCTGGGTATCACTGCCCCCCTGTTGTGTGTTGTTGTGTGGGGAAGAATTATGTGACCTCTATTTTACACGTGTCCTCCACCCTATCATAATCACACACACACACACACACACACACACTGTTTGTTGCTGTATATTTGAGATCTCTCTCCAGCCTGTCACACCGGGGCAGATCCAGTCTGACCCAGAGTCTTTCAGATAACAACTGTGCTCCTCCACACACAAAAGAGAATTCTGTGAATAGATATTGATATATTCATAGAGCATCGGATGTGGCATGAGAAGGTAGGAGGCAAATAGTTTCCTTCATTTTATTCATGATTTACGTCTACGCATGCTAATTTGTATGTTGATATCATGAAATTGGGGATCACTAAATTCCATTTTGTTGCTTCAGTTTCAACATTTTGGAATTCTGTGAGGAGGACTTTGTTGTCATGACTCACGCTTTTACAGAAGGAAAACAATATTGATGTCATTTTTTATTTGGAGTTTTCCTACCTTTAGAAGACTGCAAAAACCTGCTGACGGCAAATGAGATTAAAAAAACAAACTAATAATACAAATAACTACTGATCAATAGTTCTCTGAATTAAAAAGCCCCCCACTTCCAATCATTTTATAAATGCAGAATCCCCCCTGCAAATGTAGATATTTTGTTTATTTATTCTCTAAATAAAAAGTAAAGGTAAACAAGGAACTGAATTTGACATTCTTTGCTGTAGTATATGTTTTACTTTACTTTAGCATAGTAGACCTTAAGGATTTATGTGATTGCATTTTGGCAAAACAAAGGTCTAACTTCATATTGGCTGAGAAGTAATGTTTCAAATATCGAAACAGTAGCGCTGGTTGAGAGAAATGTTATCCGCTACGTGCACAGAATACAAAGATTAATATCAAGCGCAAGAAGAATTGGAAACACTGACACGAAAGTAACATTTGTCCTTCATGAAAACAAACCTTGACTTTGTCTGTGATATACTGTATGTGTGTGTGTTTGCAACAACCAGCAACCTCTGGATGTGGAAAAGCACTGCCTTGATGACCTAATGGGTTTTGTTCCAAAGGTGAGTGTTTTCACAGAGGGAAAATCAAGATGGAAAATGCTGTAGCCACCAGAAAGAGATAGCAATGGGTCATCTGAATCCTGAGGGCGATGCCGTGGAGACTGGGTGAACCATTCATTTATACTGTCTATGTTTGCCATGGTCACAGACATGTTTCTGCAGAAAAACATATCGAACAGATATAACAAACTGCTTTCATTATCAGTAGGGGTGCCGCAAAGATCCATTTCAAGCCCACACCTCTTAATATTTTTTTTTATTGTACAGGCTGGTTCTAGGGTCCACTTTAAGAAACACCATGATTAACAAATCTATCTGCCCTCAGAAACATGCAGAATAGAATTACTGCATACTTAAGTGAATTGTCTTAAAGACGTTAAAGCCTGGATGGCTCTAAACTGTTTAGATCTCAATGAAAATGGAGATCAATATGTTCAGATGACCTTTGAGCTAGTGGACAACCCCGATAGCGCTCTATCCGCTCTATCCTTTTAGCTCCATTCGATCAATCCCCTGTTAAGAATCTTGGCAGGGTTTTTGACTGCTCCTTCTTTTAAAACTTTTAACCAAGGTCAAGACCCATCTGCCTCCAAAAGATTTCAAGAGAGTCGCCCATATGTTTATTACCCATCAGCCTGATTAGTTTAGCACCATGTACGTGGTTTTACAGCCTCTATTTGTTGTCTGATTGTGTAATACACAGCTGCTCGTGTTTAAACTGGAAAAAGGAAGTGTCGTTTCAGAACTCTGACATTGGGCTCCCTCCGTTTGGTTCATGCACACCTCAGGCTTGATTATAAGACTTTCGGACTTGCTTTCAGTGTTCTAATTGGGTTGGTGCCTTCTTATCTAGCAGATCTCCTGCATTATCATGCTCCAGTCAGCATTGATGTTGACAATCTAGGAGCTCTTGGACATCCAGGGATCCAGATTTTCAGTAAAAGCAGAAGTGTCTACTTATTCATATCAGATCTGTTGGGCTTCATACCTTGATATTATCTTTAAATGATTTATTCTTAGATTCTTGTATTTGATTTTTCCATTTACTGTATTTTATTTACTCTTAATTATGTAATTACCTGCATTTGTTTGTCTGTCCGTCCTTCTGTTAGCAAGATAACTCAAAATATTCTGGACGGAACTTTAGGAAATGTTGGGAACGTTACCAGGAGTAGATGATTAATTTCGTGATGATCCAGAAGAGATCCTGGATCAGTTTGAGATTTTCCTGTAACATTGCAGTCAATGGAGTTTCCAAATTGTGTTGATCAATATCTCGGTTGATTATTGACCGATGTTTATGGAATTGGACACAGTCATGTAGGGTGGGGACCTATATTACATTTTAACATTAAAACTTCACTTTTACTTTTCGTGGTTGGTGTATAAAGATACCAAGAACAATTTAGAACCCTTTATTGATGATCCAGATCACCATGTGGACGGTGTAAATCTAATTATAAGGGTAATGAGCTGCTTGGAGGAGGACTGCGCTCTCTGAGTGCTTTTCTAGTTGCGGTTTACTTCTATATTCTTTCTTGCCATCATTTTTCAATTTGTGTAGAGGAACGACAATCAGAAAATGGCAAAGGATTGTAGAAATAATACAAAAATGTTCTTTTATGTGGCCCGTTTTTCAGGAAACAATACCGATATTTATGCCAAACTTCCTGTGTTTTATTGTTCTTGTCAGATACACATGCAGAGCTGCATCTTTCCCCTGTGTGATTAGAGGAAATACAAGATAAGGGCAGCATGGTGCTGAACAGGAAGGGGGGTATGCTAATTGCTGGATATACAGTATGTCAATGTTTCAATAATGCACACAACTGTTAATGGAATGGAAGAAGAGATCCCTAACATAGTGCACTTCTTCACAAACACCAAGGTTTTCAGTCCCAGAAATAAAAAAAAATAAAATGCTTCCTTACAAATGTTTACAATTACAGGAAATTTCTAATGGGACCATACATTTGACTAATGCACCAATTAAGGCATCAGAGAAGCTGTGAACATTAAACACATATTCCACCATGTGAAATGCATTTGCCTCGCTTCGAACATGACCTGACTTTCACAATATTGCACTCACTGTGTAAGCTAAAACCTCTCAATCCACCAATAATGAGAAGCCTCTCCACTCCGGGTGTGAAGTTGCTGACACAAAGCTTCAGAGTGATACATGGCTTACGAGTGTGTGACCAACAGAAATGGATGGATAATCCCCCTCGCTGCTTGGGTCTGCAACTGACTGGCTTTGGGAAGCAGGAGAGGGTCTGCTTTTTATGCCAGGAGATGGAAAGGGGGGGAAAAGCAGCCAAAGAGGAGAGGGAAAAGCAAAGTGTGCAAAAGAAAATGAAAGAAAAATCCCAAAGAGCCAGTTTGTGTTGGAATCATCATTGATAATTGCTGTGCACCAAGAACTGTGTCTTATTTATGAGTCAGTTAATAATCACAGAAAGCCTAATGTCTTGTGAAAGTAATGCAACTTCTCAGGACCCATAGACAGGCAGCGGTGTCCCGCGGTTTGGGGGGGGGGGGGGTGCGCGTTGTTATACAAAGAGCTAATAAAGCAAGTGAACAAATAAAAAAAGACAATCCAGGCAATATTCATATAATAGCAAAACCACAAGGGGCTGCTTTGTTGAAGAAGAAAAACACATGTAAAGAGAGATGGCTGGCAGGAGCAGGAACCTCACAGTCTGATATCAGACAATGGGATTCAGCCGGAACCAATCAGAGAGTCACACACTGAGGGGAAAAATGTTAAAGGAAAACGAGCAGGGAAACTCTGTGTCTTTTGCTACACCTCTAATTCACAAAACAAGCAGCACAAACAAGTCACGTTGATGAATGATGGAAAGCGGAAAGGGGTGTTCATTAATTTAACCAGAAGGAATTGGAAACGTGTTGTCAGGATTCTGGCACCCATTGCTTCTGTTATATTGTTTCTCTCTCTTTGAAACTGAGACAGCGATGGGCAGAGAGAGGAGAGACAGGCACGCGCTGCCACAATATTTCAATGATAGAAAGATTGCAATAATTGGCTATTATAATGATTGCCTCTTCCTGAATTGACGTGTGAGATCAATATATCAGCAAACCATCCAATGACATTTTTTTTATTTTTGTGAAATATCTGTGCTATACATTCATCGTGTGGAAAAAGGGAAGAATTTGGAAATCAATATTATTTGTGGGGTAATATCGGATGAAATTAACCAAATACTTCTTTATGTGTAAGACATTAGAAGATGATCGGAATTATTCAAGGGCAATTTATCGGAATTCTAATATCGAATTAATTTTAAGATTTTTGCACATTTCTAATTGGACACTTGCAAGTATATTTTTTTATAGTCACTTTCAGTGCCATTATCATTGTACTATAAAGAATATATTTTTTTGAAGCTGACAAATTATTCAACACTTAAATGTGCAGAATAAGACAAAACAAAAGATAATGCAGTTTCGCCAGTAACATCGACTGTAAACAATCAATACTGGAGACGATCAGTAGGGCAATAAATAGATCTGAATAGTCTCAAAAACAACGCTTAAATCTGCTATTACTGTCCATCTTAGCGCTGTGTGTGTGTGTGTGTGTGTGTGTGTGTGTAAATATTCCACAAGGGAGACGTTGGATTGAGTTCAGTAATTAATCATTTCTCTTCCTGTGTTGTGTTTGTTCCACGGTGTACATACATGTGCACCGATCAGTTCCTGCAGTCAGAAGACGGGGAGGAGATGCTGGTACACGTGGTTGGGGTATGAATAACAGGCCCTGGCTCTGCTGCAACGGTTGTCGGCCTCACTGAAACGCAGCAGCTGGAGACCCAGAACCCAAAAACCCAAGATGATGAATAATCGGTGGAGCGACTCATTCGGCCGCTCCATCCATTACTTGTGGAAATATAACATTATATTAAGAAAAATGTAACCAGTGTGTGTAATGTGGTTCCAACAGTTCTTCATGGAGACTATTTGCTTTCAAAGTCGTTGCTGTGACTCTCAATGGCGGAAGTATAGCGCCATCTGCTGGACATATATGTCCCTGCAGGAGAAACAGCTTTATTACCTTTTTTTTAATTATTATTATTAAGATAGATTCCATGGATCAAGGAACGTGCAAACGTTCAGTCATTGTTCACCCCCATTCAGCTTCTCAGTGGTCTACAAACAGCCATGATAGAGGATGAAAGTTAAACCAATTTTATGGTTGCCTCCATCTGTTTTTTTTCACTGAACCAGTCCGCATTGTATTTTGTAAGTAAATTCAGAAGTTTATGCTTAGAACTTTAAAAAGAACTGGAGCCAGAGATTGTGAATCTCCTGAACAGAACAGCTGCACCAAAGCCCCAGTGCTGTTCTAGTGATAAATGAATCTATCCGAGCGGCAACAAAAAGGCCTTAAATCACCAGCGTTATCACATCCTGTTTTCTTTTTCACCATTCTAGAGGCATGGCTCTATGCTCTATGGAATGGGATGTTCCAGTTTTAATGCTGTATCTACTAGCATTTTGTTAGTCAGCACATCTCTTCAGTCCAGACGGAAATATATCAATAGCAATCGGATAATTTTTTACCTTTCATGGTTCCCAGAGGATGAGTCCTCTCACGACTCTTATTCTCCAACATTAGGATCAGATGCCTTTTAAGTAAAATGTCTCAGCAATGAAGTTTAATGTCACTCTGGCCTCACAAATCATGTTTTCAGCCAAAATTTAAGAACTTGTTCATTAACAATGACAATTGCAAGATAAAATGAAGTTATAACATTTTATGTACTGAAGGTTCATCTCCCGGCTGTGACATCAGAATGGTCTGTCCAAACACTGATCTGGTCTCAGAAACTGTGGCCATTCTTAAGTTCGAAAAGACTTAAAATTGGAGAAACTAATCTTGGTTTCTCGTGGGGAAATGAGGCAGTTAGGGTTAGCGATGTAGCTGCTCTGTGTATGAAGATGTGTGACTAATTATAGAGTCTCTAGTGGGCCTCTTGGTAGCAAAACATCTGAGGCATCACATTTGACCTTAAGACTAGTGGTTTCACCGAAACTGAGCTTTAGGTGATTTTCTTTCTAACAAGTCATTGAAAATACGAGTCAGAACACAATAACACTCAGAGGCAAATGATGTCAGAGTGTGTTATTGTTTGTGTGTGTTTCCTGTCTTATCTTAATGTCTCTGTCTTGTCCCACTTCACCAAATGTTCAACATCAGTAATTAGGAAGGTACAAAGTCCCCTTTTAAATTTGGTATTTGTCACAAGAACCACATGAGCAAGATGTCAAGATGAAAGCACTTGGATATGACTTGTGAATTACATCCCCTTTGAGGCTGCATGTTGCTGACAGCAACCCACGCCTTCCATTGGACCCTCTGTTCCATTGTCTCTAACTCTGCTGTTAGTAGACCTACAAGCACGTTCTGCACAGAGTCTTATCATTCCACAAGGGGGAGCTCTTCAACAAGACAATTGAATGGCCTCAACCTGCTTTAAAATCATACATCACAGGTTAACTGACAGCGTCGCAGCCAAGAGGACAGAGTCTGATAGGAAAGCTCCCTTTGAGGGGAGGGGAAGAAAACAAACATGCAAGCCTTGCCTGGCCATGTAATCATCAAATAATCGCAAAGGACTAAGTTACGAAACATTACAACAATGCTTAAAGTTTCATTTGTAACTCATATGGCCTGAGGACTGTGAAGCAGCTGTTCACTTCAAACAAACGGGAGACATTTGTTGAGCCCTGTGACATCACAAAAGCTTTTTGGGTCGTCTATTTCGTGACCTCCACACTTGGGAGTTCCAGGACATTAATTGCAAAGAAAACGACTCCTCTCTCTCTCTCTCTCTCTCCAACAGTTTGCGAGCAAACAGATAAATGTCTAACTGCGACAATCAACTGCTGACTTTGCATAATTTGAAGGGAGAGACTAAATTGTAGAGACAATAAAAAAAAAAAGGAGCAACGGCAAGAATCACATTGTAAATATGCAGAAAACAGTTGGTTTCCATTCCTGCAACCTCACAGCACACTACAAAATTCAAATACACACCCTCCTCGGCAAATATCCCTCGAGACAGTTTTAATGGGGGCAGAGAGCAGGTTAAGTGACAGGCTTAGAAAATCACAAAACAGGTTCTCCCGTTTGAAACCGAGCCGCGATATCTAGAGGTAAAAAAAACCAGCATAATGGAGCGAGGGACCACGCAGCGTCCTTGCTGTCCTTGCTGTGTCAGCGTCTACATAAGACAATGAGGCCACACTGTCCCGCCGTTGGCGGCAGCTGCGCGGACGAGCACACTGGCGATCTGTCTTTTTGATTCACAATCCATCTTCTCTGCCTCGTTGCTGTAAGAAATCTGATATTGGTGCAGCTCAGCATGAGAATGGAGCGTCGGTGACAGACAGAACCGGCTGGAGGGGTTCCACAGAGATGTACCCAGAATGAACCTATCTGATGAGATAATCCTGGTGTGACAGGAGAGCAGGGCGGGAGGGTGCATGTGTGATCATTATGTTTTCATCACCATGGTTTTCATCAGAAGAGTTATCTCCCTCCCTCTCTCCCTCTCTATCTTTGTCTGTATTTTATGTGCGATTGTCTCCTGAGATGTATATTTACCTGCCCGCCATCTTTGTAATCAGATGACTTTTTTTTAACTAGGCCAGTGCATAAACGGTTACCGGTTCCGACTGTGGCGGTTCTGACTCGACAGCAACCTGTGCCTGCTGACAGGAATAGGTGTTTGCTGCAGGCCTGACAGCGATGGAAGGTTCAGGGTCCTAATTGGTATTTGAGGTCTTGGGGGGGGGGGGGCTCCCGTCGTCTTTGCTTTGTTTAATGCTGAGAAACCTCTTTTAAATAACTTAAAAAGGACTGAGAATAATTCTGGTTTTGTCTTTTCCTGCCAACTTGAATAAAGTTGTGTGTTATTATCAACTTGCAGTGTTATTGGCAAACTATTAGTCATTATGCAGTCTGACGTGTAAAAAGAATCAACGCTGCTTTTTTTGGACAGTCATTAAAACAAATAGAGTGTGACTCTGACTTGTATACCCTTTCGTTTCAATGAATTCTGACAACACATTCATCTTAAACTTAATATGAGAGGAAACGACAACAACAACGTCCTGTCTGCGAGCCCAAACAGCATGTGTTTGGGATGAAATGAAGACATCGACATATTTTCCAGCTTGGCTCATTGGAAGTCATTAATTTCTGTTTTGTTAGCTCTATCAAATTCATAAAAGACATAATAAACTGCTGGCAAGGGCCATGCACGCAGCATTAACATCCGACTCTGACATGTGACCTCTCTTAATGCTTCAGCCCTCACATCCACACAAAATATTGAGTGTTACGACATAAAAAGAGCAAAGGCCTGGCTTTGAAGAGTAATCCTCGTTCCTCCCCAGAGGCTCCCTGCGTGAAATCGGATAGTGTTTTTAAGTCCTAATAAGTTCTTCATTTAGTTGAAACACACACACACACACACACACAAACGCACATTAACACAGCATGAGGTCGTCGGCCTAAACGTTCTTGGGCCTGGTTTCAGGTTTCAGCTACAAACACGTTTTCAGAATTGTTACGTAAAACACACAGGTTTAATACAAGTTATGATTGTCTGAACAAAGACTTTAAAGGTCCCATGTTGTACTCTTTTTCCACAAGTTAACGCAGTTCTCAGGCACTTAAATGAAATATTTTTGACAGTCGCTGGCCAAAATAGCAAACAGATGCTGCAGGACAGCGTCCCGTCATTTCTGTCTCAAACCGCTCTCTCAGAAATGGTAGCAAAAGGGGGAGACTCAGTTCACACACACACGCACACACACACACATACACACGGCGCAATGACCGAATAATCTCAGGATGTAATAAAAAATATTTTGAATCATGAAGGCTTTATTTTACACTTCTCCCTCCCACACCAAGACAAACATCTTATACAGATCTGAACTAATAGAGCGTTTGTGGTTTCAGCTCGTTCTGCCGGAGCTGGCAAGGAACTCACACACACACACACACACGCGCGCACACACGGCGCGATGATAAACAATTTTGCCAATTTTACCCGGAACATTACCACCAAAAATAAACTTTATGCAGGGCAAACGCCGCAGGTAGAGGGTGGACCCGCAGAGTGCAGACACAGGGGCATGTGCACATTTTAAGCTTTTTAGGTAGCATAAACCGAGATTTCTTCCAGACACGTTTCAGTTGGTGATTACAGAACTACGCAAACTACAAAGGATCGACTGGATGGTTTCTTGAGCTGTTTTGGGGTTGAAAATGACCCAAACTCACCATAATAGTGTAGAAACATGGGAAAAGTGAGTTTTTAAAAGTGTGACATTTAAACAACTTAACGTTTAATGTATTGACACCAGCATGTAATGGGCATTTATTCCTCCTTTTTTTTTTTTTTTTGATGAAAACAGTCGGAGAATAACTTAAAATCCATTGAGGTTAGTTAATTCGTGCACAAGGAGACCTGGAGGCCTCCTCCATGAATCAGACGCGTTCTCCATTTAAATTTTAGAGTAACGCAGTCACTCTGGTCAGTTGATGAGCAGAACATGGCGTCTGAATGAAGCGTGTCGCGGCAGTCACCATGTGCATTCCCTGCAATTAGGGCTAATCAACTGTAAATATTTCAAATGAGAATCAACCTCAGTCACAAGCTTCGTTCATATTTGTTCTGAAATGTAATTCCATCCTCCCCAAGGAAATCATTGCATATTCATGAAGCATGCGACAAAATCAAATTTATATCATAAACTGAGAACAAATTAACGTCAAGAGAATTTCTTTTTGTGGTTCTCCAGTATGAGCTTCAGCGTTTATAAGCTGTAACCAAATCCTTCGGCTTGTTGATGGATGTTTTTGGTTCTTTTTTGTGGATTTATGTTTCGGTTCCAGACATTCTGGTCGACCAGATGTGAAGCAAGAATGTTCTTGCTGTCAGGCGCCAATGTGCTAACCGATGCACCACTGCATCGTCACTAGTTTCATTGCAAATACCCTGTATTTCATAGACTGCCTTGTAACAAAGGCCATCTTGTGTTTCACTGATTGTGTGTGTGTGTTTGTTGTTGTTATTTTTTTATTGAACTAACAGCCGAGACACATTTGATTTGGACCGGAAGAAACTTCAGAACCCTCTTAGAAACAGTCTCAGGAGAATGAACTGTGAGGTGGATGTGAGTGAGCTATTGTCACTCGTGGACATTTTCAAAATGTCTCACTGTGGACAAAAGACAAAGGCCTTGTACTTACGTGGTGTATGAGTCATCTGACAGATGTCAGGCCTGAATAAAGGGGGTGTTAAGTCTCAACTACTGGCTGGCGCGACAGCAGCGCGTCATTACTACCATTATTACTACCTGCTCATCTCTCTCCCATTATCTCTTACACAACAGCTGGGCCTTCAGGTGTTGAGCGAGAGAGAGAGAGAGAGAGAGAGAGAGAGAGAGAGCTTCCTTTAAAGGACTTTCAGCAAACATCACACACTTTATTGCCTTTTGGGAGCCTCCTTTAGGTAACGGCTCTGTCATAAAGATATCTGCACAGAGAGCGAGTGCAAGCAGCGTTAGGATGATTGAGCTCCTGGTTTGGAAACTAGAGAGGTAAAAAAGCAGCTAATCCACCTACACTAACCACTGCTGAGGTTGTAGGCAGAGCCCGCAGATACTTCCTGCACTTCACAACTTCAAATTTAGAAGTAATTATATTCTGTCCGGGGTCATTACTAATCCTGGTGAGGTAATGGAGCCACACCTATGGCTTTAATTGCAGGGATTACAACTGAAAAGGCATGCTTTCTTTGACTGAAGCTGTTAGGAACGTGATCTTGGGAGGATCAAGGGGAAGTTTAAAACCTTGTTTGTAAAGGCTGAGAAACAGGGGGAGGGGAAACTATTTCTAATCTCTCCTTGTCACACTTTTATTTCAAATTGGTCTTAATTACCACCAAGACTGTGTCGTAAAACTCTTCCACACAAGCAAATTGGCCGTTTGTGGCCATGCCAACAGTTTACCCAGGATCAGCTTGTTCTGGTAAACTGTTGGCATGTGGAACAGGATAGCAAGCACAGAAGGACACGTCTGAATTTAGGGAGCCAAGCATTACATGACATTAGCACAAATATTTCTTCACAGCAGTTCTATATGATCAAAGATTTTGTCTAGTCCCTGCAAGATATTAAACCTCTTATATGCATTAAATCTCAAATGTGTGTGTCAAACAAGTATATTTTCATCGACAGGGGAATAAAAAGTTGGCACAAACCGAGCAGCTCATTCCCCTCATCATTAGATTTACACCGTCCACATGGTGATCTGGATCATCATCAAAAGGTTCTAAACTGGTATCTTTATACACCAACCATGAAAAGTAAAAGTGAGTCAGAGTTTGTGTATTTTTAACTGTAAATGGGGTTTTCAATGCTAAAATCTAACAGTGTATTTTTTATCCTGACTCCATTCTGGATCTGATCCAGATGCAATTCAGTGGTGGGATAGAGGCCCCCACCCTACATGAGTCAATAATCAACCGAGATATTGAGAAACAGATTGTGAAGCTCTATTGATTGCAATGTTACCGAAAATTTCAAACTTTTCCAGAAAAACAGGATCTCTTCTGGATCTAATAATCTAATAATCTGTTCCTGGTGAAATTCCCAACATTTTCTAAAATGTTTCATCAAGATCCGTCCAGAACGTTTTGAGTTATCTTGCTAACAGACGGACGGGCAGACAGACAAATGCCTCGACCTAGGTAAGATTTAATAAGCCGTTAATAGTTCCCTAAGGGAAGCTTCTTAACCATTCAGTCACAGCAACTTAACAACCCAAAGACTGAGATCACGATAGAGGGCGCTATCTGGGGAGTAAAGAGGAAGGGCATTCCCTTCTTATTCACCAGCATTAGCCGTGATCTCGTTCCCTCTCGTCACCACAATGTCTGCAGGAGGTGCAGCGTTGAGCAAACCCAATTATCAACCGTCAAATTCTCCTGCACAGCTTTTTAAACATGGTTATTATTACTTTCCTGCTAAAATCCATTAACAGAACTGGTAATAAAAGAGCAGCAGTAAAAAATAATAATAATAATCACAAAGCTCCTCCTGAAGGTACAAAGCCTCAGAAGACAAAATAAAGCATTGCAGGATATCATGTTCAAAGAAGTGTCAAGTGGGGATGAGGCGGAGTTCATGTAATTCCTGTCAAAACTTGGGAAATGATTTGTTTGCAGAGAATAGAACATTTAAATTGCATAAATAATAGTGTGTCATGAAATACAGAACATGGGGAGTTGTCAGTGGAGTGTGGGACCTCTGGTGCCATGCGTGGGTCAACATGTTCCCGGACCTTTAAATCACCTGAGTGGTGGTGTAATTACGGCTCTCTGGGACGCCACTCAACCCTCTAATACCCAGGGGGCTCTACGGCGGCGCCACTTGTTGCGCAAGCATTCATAGAGAAGGAACAGCAGGGAGGGAGCATTGAGAGAGGGAGGGAGAGAGAGAGAGAGAGAGAGAGAGAGAGCGGGGGAGGTAGACGGGGTGGAGAGGAGTTGGGATAGCCTTTGGCAAGTTCAAGCTAAATCTTCAAAACGGCGGCTGACAAAGCAATTTTGCTGAGTGAGCGTGCGAGTGTTTGAGGGCAGGGGTGAGGAAGAGAGTTGTGGGAGAAGGGCGTAAGGTGGCAAAGCAAATTATAAAGAGAAGTCCTGAAGTGAGGGAGTCCGCTCATTTATAAAAAGAAAATGCAAAGAAATGTTTGCCTTTTGAGCAGAGCTCAGGCCTAATTCCAGCAAACGCCTCAAGGATGCTTCACTTGGTGTTTGGGGCAGGGAAACATTACTTTCCCATTTGCTTTTTACACTTAGCAAACAACAGTTCCTTTTACCCAGAGATGCTCTAAAGCCCCCCCCCCCCCCTGCAAAGCACCTGTATTTGTTTACACTGAACACTAGGATGGTGGAACAACAGTCGTTTATTGCTCGCCAGCGTTCTGTGAGCACAGGAAGCATGATGGATATCACAATAGAGACGGCTCTGATGCAAATCTGATGCATCGTTACAACATCTCAGCCCCCACGGATGCTCCGTCTCGTATTTACACGGAGGAAACGGTGACATTCAGCGCCGTTAGTAGCTATTTCATCACAGGGGTGGAACACAATCCAACACACCGCCACTGCTACTGCAAACCTGTAAGGCCTTATTTATACTGTAGGCTACTGGGAGCGTTGACATAATCTATCGTAGATAGAGAAGGCCCTGCCAGTGGAGCGATGCGTCCCAATGGCGCCTACTCAATTAAAATTTAAGACAGAAAGCTGTGGTGCTGAATGTCAGCAGCTGCTGTCATTTTAATTATACTGACTCTTCTGATGATTTATAGGCTTGATATTTACTGAGTGATGTGACGTAAATCAATATGTGGTTTCAGGCAAATTATATAAAAGGAAATTTGCAAATTAAACAGAGCCCGCACTTGGCATTTGGTATCTTTCATGGTAAATTACTCTTTATCCGCGTCTGTGAGACTTCAAATCGAAAGTGTTTTTGAAATAAACCTGCGATAATGGATTATCTCTCGACAGCAAAAGATCTTTCCCCGATAAATGCTTCAAGGCCTGCATATCGCCTGACTGGCAACCGGCAAAGTGATGAACGGGGTACATGGAAAAATGTGATATTAGCTATAGTTATTTGTGCGTATTCCTGCTTGTTACAGTTCCACTGTCTTGGAATTTTAACTTGCTGTTTTGGAAGGTCGCCGAGAGCCTCTGTGGATCGTTATTATTTTTATAGATGTTGTAGGGAGCATGAATTTCTCGCAACGTCTCATTCTGAGGATGTCAGTGTTGTTGTTTTGGTTTTCCCCTCTGGCTCCATCCAGTTGACAAACGGTGACCTTTGGCATTTAGTGTCTTTAATGCAAATGCACACGAAGCAATATGAGATCAATTAACCACTGCAAAATGCTGGAGTTTCTAAAATCAAAAAATAAAAAACTCTATGGTGATAGAAGTCACATGACTTTCACAAAAAAAAATACAAATACATAATCTCAAGTGGCGCTCAATTCCAGAAATATAACAATCCATTTTAATATTGTCTACCGCAGGTGTTATTAGTCCCAACTCCTCATGCATTACGTGTTTATGTAGGGAAATTACTTAATTATCTTTCAAGTTTCACCTTAAACTCATCTTCTTCAAAGACTACTGAAGAAACAACGCCCAGTCTCATGACAGACACAAGGAACATTTCATAAGAAACTCTATTAGCATCTCTTTACGTGCTATCATCTCTAAAAGGCAACAGGTACATCCGGGTTACGATGAACCTTCTTTAACATGACTGAGAAAAACGTTTTAATTCAACATATACCTGCAGCGGTATGCATTTGCACAAATGTGTAATCTTCCCAAATTCTACAAATATTAAATAAAGTACATATGTATCACACTTATTTTTTCTGCTGTTGATTGTGTGGACCAATACATGGCTGGGTGCCTACAATTCAAAACAAGGCTGATGTGTGCGGTCACAAAAAAGAAGAGCAAAGTGAAGTGAAAAGGCGAGAAAGTTTCAATGTACTGGTCACATGACGGTCACTGAGCGCCGGCGCTCTATGCTGCCTTTGTGCCTGAATGAGACGTGCACAATCCAACGGTGAGAGACGGTGCTTCTTTCCTGTGTCCTCGCACTGTGACGCAGCGCGGGCTCATTGCTATACACAAATGTATATTTTTCATCTATTCCAGCACTTTGTGGAGATTTCTTTATAGGGAGGGCTCCGGCAGTTCGTTGACATAATTACCTGTAGGCCTGCTGGAGAACAAAGCAAATTTTGGAGTCTCTCTAAATAGGCTGTCTAGACTTGGTGTCTCGCTCTCTCCCTCTGTGTCCCTGCATTTATTATTTGACCCACTGTTTGACCTGATGCGGAGTGAACCTTTAACTTAACAGATGACAGATGACAGCAATTGTCCACATATTATTGCTCGTCATTCATCCTTTAATTAGCGGGGAAAAAATGTCAGTTTCCAGTTGTGTGCCCCCCCCCCCCCCCCCCATTAAGATTTAAGTATCTGAAATGTTAAAGCATTTACATATTCTGAAGCCTCTTGTTCCGAGGCAAACAACAGGGCAGCGCCGCAGCGAGACAGTTAGTCTGACCCGCTGTAATGGGCCTCCTTTGAAGTGGTGAAGATAGTGCATGTAATCAGCTTAATTGATTGTAACAAGGCACCAGCGCCACAGAGCGAGATAGAGACAGAGAGCCGTGGGGTGGTTTGTGGAGAATGTTTGGGTGTTTAGGTAGAGTAGTAATTCACCATAATGACAACCATTACTTCGAAGGCAAACAGTGTCACTCACTTTTCCATACGCTGGATCAAACTGGCAGAAGCAGTCATTGAGCAGGAACACAGCCGCGGGGGGAATTACAAGCAAATAGGTCTTAAGTGCTTTTTAATAATGACTGATTGCTCGTCAATTAAGTTGATTAAAGATTAAGCTGAAGTACAAAAAAAAAAAAACAGCATAATAAAAGGCTATTTTCAAATGGCAATGCATGTTTTAATTTAAACCGGTAAATTGCCCCATGGGACCTGATGCTGTGTGAACACATTTGCGTTAATTGTTACATTTACTGTTCAAATTACCGGATCAATATCCTGTAGTAACTTCACCTCTTTCTTAGCATTTGTCTCTGTGTGCATCGTGCTGGCTCCCCCCCCCACCAGATCATCATCTGGAGTTAATCATGCCGTTTCCTGGCTCGTAGTTAGACAGACAACAATTAGGCACCGGGCAGCAGACAGCCTGAATTAAAAGGCTTGTAGGAACAGCAACAGGAATGAGGGGAGCATGTGATAGAAAGCCACGTCTGAATTAGGAAATTATCCCCCCACTGAAGTTGAAAGGGGGCCAGTCTCCTGCATTCATTTTGTGCTGACCGCCCACTTGATGATTTTAAGTCCAATATTCAGTCTTGTTTAAACAAAGGTTTTTGGTCTTCAAACATTCCAGGGGAAATGTTTATTGGGTTTATAGAGCAGAGAGGAACTGCAGCTCATCAGGTCATTTGCTGTTAGTAATATCAGATAATATAATATTGCCTTTACTAGCGCTTGTATTTAATTTTGCCAAACTTCTTCCTCTATGGATTTGTTGACAACCTGTCATTTTTGAACTCGGCAACATCACAACGTGTTTGGCATCATTTACTTGTTCCATTCCAAGTCTTTAGGGCCAAAGATAAGGCTGCCGTTCTTTCCTTTGGGATTGGTGCTCGGCTGCTTTTTCTGACACTCTCGGCTTGTCGTGCTGTGACTGTAAGGTGAGGCAGATTAATTGGACTCTGGTAATGACCAGCCTGCCAATCTGTCTAACAGAAAGCTCTTATTATTACTCCAGTTCAAAAGGCGCATGCAGATCTGTGTAACCTTTGACCCTGTAGCAGGAGAAAGGTTTGCATCCTCGTGGCCGTCCTGACTCTACAAAGCAGGAACAGAGCATGCCGACGTGTTCAGGTGTGCACCCAATGTCTCGAGCCTGTACCTGTTCACTAACAGGAAGTCCATTATTAGAACTTAAATCTGTTTATATGTATGTTTACTTTAATGCAAATGCATGCTGTAATAGTTTAATTTGCTTTAAAGACTTAAAAACAAACAACATGCTGAGCTCATTTTAAGTTGTATACATACACACATGTTTTTGGAACAATAGCTTGACATTCCTTTCTTTGTTCTTGCATTTAAGAAAATGTTTTCTTTAACAGAGTGTAGCACATATATATTAACAGAAATTAGTTTAATGCATTTATGTAATATGCTTTATTTATATTATTAAATAATCAAAATAAGCATGTTTTTCAAAAAAAGAGGGCATTTGCCTACTTCGTTAGAAAGACCTGTCATGTTTTCTCTTTTGTATATTACTATTGCTGCCCATGCAAATTCTTATTCGATCACTTGATTAATCATCAGAATAAACAATAGATTTATTGATTGCTAAAATAACTCATTCTTGCAGCTCTACTTCCAACACATTAGCGTTGAGTGCTAAATGCTATTATGAGCTATTCGGTTGCTATTCACTTCACTGACAATTATGTTATGGCCGATTGGTGTACTTCATACTGTATAGATATTGTATATATTAATAACACTTCACTTAGATAGAAATAACACAAATAAAATAATGATTTTTATTCTATTCCTAACTGGAAAACTCTCTCTGGTGTTAGTGAACAGATAAACTGCATTTTATAAAACTTCTTGCAGGGCAGTAAAGCGTGTGTGCAACGCAGAACGTTGCTGTGTCCTTCCATGAAATTATATTTGCTTGTCTTGTGGGGGAAAAACAGAGAAACAAACTCATCCACTTTTAAACACAAGAAACAGCTCGAGTTTAAAAGTGGATTTCCCCCACTCGCTGCAAAATCCACCATAATCACATACGACACGCTCTAGTAAATGGATTCACGCTTGTCCTTACAGCATGAAAACAATTACACCATTTCAGTGCCTCTCAATAATAACAAGCCTTCTTTCTGATTTATCTGATGGCCTTGTGATAATGTTTACCTGACAGAACTAATTATGTTATCATTTGTCAAAGGGAATCTACAATTTATCAAGAAACAGAGGGCCCCCAGTTAGTTCCTCTCTCTTTACTGCTTGGCATGAAGTCATGAGGCTGTTATGCACGCTGAGTCACGGTGGATGAAGATGCTCCTTTCTGATCTCGATCGATGCAACCCCGGCAATGTTTGACTTGTATATCCCTTAATGTAAAGTCGTCTGAATGCTCAATTTATACCCGGCAACAAAAATGTTCAAAGGCTGGTGCTCCGTATGCTCACGGTGCGGAGCCCTAATAATCGAGCTCCTTATCGTAGACAATCTACATACAGCACTGCACATAATTAACTAGTGCAAGAGGAGTATCAGGATGAATACATTTCTCTTAGATCTGCAAAGCCAAGTCGTGTAATTTGTCCTGCATTTTTGGAGGTAAAATGAGTTCACCACTGCTGTTAATATTTACATTGTTTTATGGAGTACAGAGAAAATTACAACAGTTTGCATTTGAATATACCGGTCGTTCCAAATCCCCTCAAGGTGTCGTGAATTGAATGGTTGATGAAGATGGGTTATGATGAGGTGAAGCTATAAAGCTACATTAGCAGGCATAGGTTACATAAATGCAATCGGCAATTACTCAAGCAATTATCCACTTCAAAGGAATACTTTGCTACAAATTGTGGAGGTGAAAGATTCCTCCTGGCAGATTCCACTGCAGCTTTGTGTGAGTGGGTTGTGTGTCACTTGTGTGTGCTGTGTGAAATCTTTCATCTTAAATAGAAATGTGAATTTGTGTGTTAACCCTAACCCTTAATCCTTATTCTGAACTGAAATTATAAACTGCCTCTAATAAATCAGACATCTTGGGTTACAGCTGACTATATCTCAACAGGATATGAGAAAAAAAGAAAGAAATCTACAACAATTTTAAAGTTAAATTAGCAACCGTTGACTAGAATTCCATCGTCTCTAACGTCACGATGGTTAGGCCCAAGCACCTATCTTTACAAGTACTTTTTCTCCCTTTATTTGACTTTTTTCTTCAATTGAGGTTTTTTTTCCATATTTTTATTTTGTAAAGGTTAAAAGATTAAAGATTATTGCTAGATTCAGATTCATTATATTTTTTTCTTTAACTGCCTGTTGCATGTCAAAGTGTAAGGAGCTGCTGGACCTTGTGTTACCTACGCCAAGGAGGTTATTAGGCCCGAGTGCCTATCTAGGCGGAAGGGGCTATTGTTTTTGCGTTATCTGTCTGTTGGCAAGATAACTCAAACAGTTACAGACGGATCTTGATGAAGTTTTCTGGAAATGTTGGAGATGTTACCAGGAACAGATGATTCAATTTTGGTGATGGTCCAGAAGAGGTTGGCGGGGGTTGCTTGGCAGCGGTCTGTGCTCTCTGAGTGCTTTTCTAGTATTTGAGTTGATTTTAGTTGGCTCCTAACTGTTTCTCACTAAACATCCCAGTTGTGGGTCACACAATACTACATGATCAAATCCTCACACACACTCACTAGTACCCCCCTGCAGACTCTCTGGAATTAGCTGACTGTCCTTTAACATCGTCCGGGACTGAGCCAAGTGACAGACCCCCCCCCCTCTCTCTCTCTCTTGTTATTAGCAAAGTGGGCATCAATCTTTCACATACAGGAGGCCTCATTCTCTTCATCCCTCTTTTGAATAGACATGTCTCCAATGCCCACAGCAAATTGGCCCCGGCGCCACCGTAGGTATTCATTTAGGTCCATTACAGGCTGAAGGGCTGAGACAGAGAGAGAGGGACGCTGATAGCAGTAGCATGATTTGTATATGTGTGAAAGCAATGCCAGAAATGTTCATTTGTGTGTGCTTGTCAGTTTTTTACAACACTGAACATCTGAGAGGAATGCAGCTGAGTGGATCCTTTGTAGATGCCGTGACATTATTAAGCTGTGGTAGCTATAGCGATTAGCCAGCATTCCATTTGCACACACAGATAAATGTGGCGGGGGAAATAGATACAAGAAAAAAAAAATACTATGAAATATGTTTTCTGAAGAATATATGGGATTTCAAACAGTAAGGTAGAAGAGGTTTAGGCAAATTCCTGAACTCCACATTGCCCAGCGATTGAGTCGAAAGCATTTCTGACAGTGAATTACCAGATTAGTTTCCTGATGGAGTCTGGTTTGTTTCATCACCGTGACATGGCATCTGTTTCTGGTTAAACAAAAGGATGTTATTCATTCCCAGTCTTCAAGTTGGACAGTCTTCAAGTTGATTTCACGGGAATTGGAATAGAAATCTGAGTGAGTCAATGGCAAAGGAAAAATTAAAAACAAAGGAAATAAAATCCACTTAAAATGGTTTTGGATTTGATGTTCGCGTAATGACACATTGCTGCTGCTACAGCAGGACCTGCTCTAATTAACACAACTCCCGATGTAAATATCAGTGTTTGAGGGGATATAAGCATATTACATAATCACTTTTCAACGTTGTGTACGACATATTTGTTATTAGGGGCCAATGATTATTCACCGATATTGAAAACTACCCTGATATTGATCAGACTCACCTGACAGGTGCTGGTATAGTGATGTTAGATGTGTTAGGATCGCTATGTTTCAAAATGACCTTCTGAGTAGAAGAGTCTTAAATGGGTTCACAAATACAAAAGTGAAAAACATTCCACCCTTACGACACATTGAGCAAAAATACATTGGACAGCAGCAATTTCAGAGGAATACTGGCAATAAGGCGGCCATGTTTACTGGCACGACTGTTGCAAACAGAGTGACCCTTGCTGGCGATGGGGCGACATATGGACCATGAGTTGGGTTGGATCCATCCATCCATCCATCCATCCATCCATCGGGTCACGGGTGTTACTGGAGTTTATCCTAACATTTTGTTTTCGAAACGTCGTGTATGAGTTGTGCAGGCATGATGTGTTGAATGACTGTAATAATGGGAATGTAATAGTGTGAGTGCAGCACAGGCAGCTGATTAGCCTAACCAAGCTGCAACACCACTTCAAAGCCTCTAATGTAATTACAATCCTCTGAGGTGCGGTCGACCCAAACAACCAGAGGCTTCTGCTGCACCTCTGTCTCTGTCACACACACACCTGCTCAGCCAAATTGCTTTCACCATTATCAGAGTTAAATGATTTTATGGAAAAAAGGAAGTGGGATGTGTGGGCAATTTTGCTACACCCAGGAGGGCACTCCTCGCCATTCCTCCCTCCTCTCCCTTCCTTCCTTCCTTTATTTCTTCCCTTGCAAAACAACTCCTCTCGGGTATAATCACACAAACATGTGGTTGCATTATTTGTACGTCTTAAGTATAGTCAGCAAACATTAAATACATGCTCCATATTCTGTTCACCATTTGTGCATTCACACATTCAAGGTGCAGCTTTACATCATGCCATCACATTTGAAATCATCTCAGATCCAGTATTATTTAAGCAGGTTTATAGATGTATTGTCGGTAGTTGCTAGTATTGGGATAATAGCATGAAGGCCACGGATACAACAGGGTTGAAAAATAGGCTTGGCAGACAATATATATAAATATAAAACAATAATTGTTGTTTTATATTCTTCATGATTAGACCTGACGATAATGAGTGCACGTCCTCTGAAATTGATTGCCTTATTTAGATATTTTTAGGATGATACTGAACTAAAATGTGGCAAGATAGAAGGGATGAACAGCTGGAGGGAGCTGGGCAAAGAATGAGTACAGAAAGAGGGAAAAAAAAAAAAAAAGGTAGGATAGAGTATTGAAGGATATAATTACGAGGGGAAATAAAGGATTTAGAAGAGGAGAGAAAGGGAATGTGTGTGGAGGTAAAGACAGGATGAGTGAAGGAAGTATAGCAGATGAAGGTACATGACAAAACTCCACACAAAAATTGTTAAAGTGTGCAAGAAAGAAGGCTGGAGGGCGGAAAAGAGGAAACACTCCTCTGATACTCTGCCAGGAATGAGTTCTGCAAATAATGACTGACAAGGTGCCTGTAGGGTGCGGGCACAGCCAGAGAGAGAAAGAAAGAGGTGGATGGCGGTGGGGAGGGATCACGAGCAGAAAAAAACAACAGCTTCTCCCCCTGAGGAGTCAGTCCTTTCATCTGGCCGCTCACTGGCGCCTTCACAAACCTCTGATTGTCTGTGAAATAACCCCACTTTAATAAGGCAGCAGCGGCAACCTCCTGGGAGCGGAGCTCTGATCCGGTCTGACATGCACAAGCTGCAGTACCGAGGCCTGCAGGCTGGGGAGCATTCAGTATGTGCTGTGTATGAATCCATCCTGAGGGATGTTGGAAAACTAATCATCACAGATTATATCGACGAGTAAATGTTGATAATTCTCTTTAAAATTCTCAGGTTTTTATTCTTTATTATTTAGTTAGTAGTTTATTATAGTTTATATAATAAACCACCAGGGACACACGGGTAGCTAAACAAGCTGACGAGGAGACCTTTTAACACAACCCAGGCTTTAATGTTGTTTAAAAAGATAAATTAAATGCAATGTTCCTGACCGCTTTATCTGAAATCCGGGTTGCCGGTATTGCTGGCCTCTACCAGCAGTCTATGGGCGAGACGCTGTGTACACACCCTGGACAAGCCGCCAGGTCATTGCAAGGGCACGTAGCGCACCCAATTCGCCTCATTTGCATGTTTTTGGTGGAACCCACGCAGACACAGGAAGAAATTCCTCACGGAAAGGGCGCACGTTGGATTTAAACCTGTAACCTTCTTGCTGTGAGGCAACAGTGCTACCCATTGCGCCACTGTGCTGCCATGAAACACAATGTGATAATTTAAATTTGATAACGTAGAAATATATTAATTATTTAAACATGAGTGGAATGAGGTTGGTGGGGTTTTTTTTCTTCTAAATGTGATAAATCTAAATAAAAAATAACTGTTCCCAGGTAATGCTCATGGTTTTGTATGAAAGGGGGATCCTCAGAAGGCTCAGGTCCAAGGATGGCTTGAGGTTCACCACCTTGTCAAACACAATGTTACATTATAAGGCCTCTTGAGGCCTTACAGTTGGCTGCAAATAACTGCATTTGATTTATTAATTTATACATCATCACAACTCTTTTTAAATCAGGGTTGCAGTTCTGCACGGCTGGATGCAACGTATACAAGTAGCCCAAAATCATGCGTGAATCGAATCTTCTGATTGAATTGAATCTTCTGAAGCCTTTTCAACCATCATCAAAGGAGTGTTTCTCCAGCTAAAACAGAGGAATGCACGGACTTCCACATCAAGACTTGGAATATTTTCTTCTAAAGTAACATGAAATTGTTCATGGAAAAAACACACACACACACACAACGAGTTACTTGATGATCACAATGAGGCACTTCATGTTTAACATGCGTAGTGAATGCGATTGCGTCACATGCAGAGAAGATGAACGATTTGGCTACAGATATGGGGACTCACAGATCTGCGGTGCCCCCCAGACACCAGTCAACAGTCCCATCAACTGCATCTGCAATAATTTACTGTGTCATCTGAGCGTGACATTCAGATTCTTCGGACAGCATTTTGAGTCGCAATGGAAAGTCCCGATTAAAGGGACTCATTCCCCCCCATCCTGTGCGTAATTCTCCGTCATTACCTGCATGGGGCCGCGTTTACACACGCGGTCTCATGAGTTAGAGCTGATCCATTACTGACTCTTAATAACACGATAAGAATGTGACGTTTTCCTACATGAAAGTCTCCCCTGATCTAGTTCGGAATTAATCACATGATGGAATTAGTAAAAAAAAAAAAAAAAAAAGGATAAAAACAACTTTTCCTCGAGGGCAACATCTGATCGCAACTCAACCTTTATTTCGGGCGCCACTGATTGGTCGAAGCTGAGCTGTGTCAACACGGCGCGTCTCCGCACTCCCACCCCACATCCTTACTTGACAGCTCCACAACATTTGGCCCCGGCGACGCGCGTCTTGGTAGCTGTCCGCCGGCCGTCACGCGTGGACTTGTCGAGCTTTTCGGATAAGACCAGCGGGGAGGGAGAGGCATGGCTTCTCCTGCGACTTTTAACGACTTGCGTTGCAGTTCTTCCGAGGAGGAGAGCCACCGTCCGGATGCGGCGGAGCAGGAGACATCTCCGGTAACAGCTCGTCGGCGTCACCCGTTCAGCGTGGAGGCTCTCATGTCCGGGAAGGAGGCGGATGGCCGCGGCGTCTGCTGCAAACCTGCGGGAGATTGCGTGGCGGTGTCTCCGATAGGGCTGAACTCACTTTACGCGTGCCGGGAGACGTGCAGTCTCCCCCCGGCACGCAGAAAGAGCTTCACGGCGGAGCCGTCGTCGCCGGTAAAGTCGGAGGAGTCGGAGGACTACGGAGCGTGGGTCACTCAGAGCGCGTTTTCCACGCAGCACCGTGAGTTCATTTTACACGACTGTGATATTATCAGCTTTTTTTTTTTTTTTTTTTACTTTTTCATTAAAATCAGACAAGTTTCAAATACATTTATAAGGTAGGGAACATTTGGAGGGTTACATCAATACTTTTTTTTTTAAAGCAGTTTATACACTTAACGTTGCATGGTGCAGGAAGTGAAGCAATTAACCGTTTTATTTTAATATTGGTGGTGGGGGGGGGGGGGGGGGGCTGGATGAAGAAGTGCATCCAACATGTGACCTGTTCTTTGAAATTAATCAATTAATACAAACTTGAAGTGATCTCTTTCGAGGCTCTCCAGTTTATCGACCCACTAGGCACGTGTTCAGATGAATTCCCTTAATTCTTTAAATCTCCGTGTCATCTCCCAGATCACGCCAATCCCGCCTGTTCACTAAGGAAGCACAAGACCAACCGAAAGCCCCGCACTCCCTTCACCACGTCTCAGCTCCTGGCCCTGGAGAGAAAGTTCAAGCAGAAGCAGTACCTGTCTATCGCCGAGCGGGCGGAGTTCTCTTCCTCTTTGACCCTGACAGAGACCCAGGTGAAGATCTGGTTCCAGAATCGGCGAGCAAAAGCCAAGAGGCTCCAGGAGGCCGAGTTGGAGAAACTCAAGATGGCTGCCGACGCCAAGACGGCAGCGGTGGCTGCGGCCGCCGCTGGAGGACTGCACCCTGGCTTTATGTTACCTCTGTCGCTGGGCGCCATGTCTTTGTATGGGCAAACATACTCTGCTTATCACAACCCCCACAGACCCCTACTGCCCATTTCTCCATTAGGCCTGTACGCAGGGCCGCTGGGCTACAGCATGCACCACCTGTCATAAAAAAAGAAGGATTATCACTGACTTTCTTGAAATGCTATTCGGAGGATACTCAAAGAATGGACACAGGACACGTGGGCAACATTTATGGGATGCTTTATCTGCAGCACAAGGCGTGCGCGATCTCAGAGCACTTCCATGCAGTCAGATTAGAAATGCATTTTTTCACACAGCAAGGATTAGAAAAACCAACAAGCTAGATGCTCTCTTGCCCCTCAGGACTGTTTACATGGTTATCTATATAAGAGGAGGCCGTTACTGAGCAGTTGGTTATTTCTTCTTTACTTTTGGAGTAACCGAGCTTGGAGAGGACCTGCACATGGCACAATAATGTAATTGAAATGCAACTTTTCACTCAAGCCTTGGTCTTCATGCGATGCAGTGCCTTGTGTTGGGCTTTAGTTTATATAGGAATGCGCTACACTGTGGATGAGGAGTGTTTCAGCAACTCAGGCCTAATAAAGCACATCACTAAAGCCTTCTATTCGTTCCCATCCCGCAAAAACTCCCCTCTGAAAATGACTAATACAGATTTGTGTGCTCTTCTCTTGCCTTTCAGAGCAATAAATAACGCTGTAATCGCTCTCCTATTTCCTAACCACAGATCCACACAGTGTAGACATATTTATTCTGTTTGAAATATTGCATTAGCCAATCAAGGTTGTCACTGTAAATCTCTAACACTGATACTTGTGTGAAAAGAAAGTACAAAAAAGAAATTCCTATGCAAACAATTATCATTAAAAACTTTAATTTAGCAAAGCAGCCAATCCAAATATGTATGCAAAAAAGCATAGCGTTTGGCTATAGGTTGAGAAGTTGGCTTGTTAAGACACTTTGGTGCATTCAAGTCTAGCAAAGTTGTTTTGTTTTGCACAGAACTTTTGCTCTGTTAGGATACTTTTGACAACCTTTTAGGGACCATGGATGTATGGCTCTGTGTGTATATATTGTGTACTTACTAATGTTCTGACAAAGTGTATTTATATTCTTTCTCAACATCCCTTTGATAGGGCTTAAATCATGCTATGCAGTTCATCCACTGACGCTTTCCAGTCCGTTTGCTCAAAACAAATGACCTTTAATTTTATATGTCAAAAATAAAGCATCAAATATATAAACCTGTACAGTTTTAGTTATTACGCTTTTACCGGTGAACTCGTTTGTCTTTCATGTTTAACGCCAGCTCCATTTCCCACCAAACACTGGCCAAAGAGTCAAGACAAACCATAAATGCTACCTATAAAATGTCCAACCTCACAGCTAGTGCCCGTTATTACTGTCCTGGCTTTTACTACTCCGGTCTCTCTCTTTTTTTTAAGTGTCTACACAGTTTTATAACAATCTTTTGTTTGTACAGAATTACAGTTTGTCGTCTTCTCTGGTGGTCATCTACATGTTTATGGCCGCTATGGAGTTGTTCAGGTGTCGCAACTGTCTCATGTGAACTCACAGCAGCGTTTATCTATAATAGATAGGCAGCCTTGTAATTAATGATAACGTACATGAAACTGCTGCTTATAATATTTACCTTTCGTTTAATCATTATGTTTCTGACTATCATCAGCGATGCAAAACCATCGCCTCAGTTAACTTGTCGCAACGGCGTCCGTATTAACCTGCTTATTAGCTTGCGCACACAGACTAACAATTAACGTTCACGAGGGAAAAGTTCACTCATTTGTGCTCCTCTGCCATCACCATTTTATTCCTCGCTCGTCAATATTAATGATCGCAAAGTTTGAGTTAGCCAAACTCCTCCGGATATTTCCAGCTCGCCGCTGCGGGCCGAGTTTTAGCGGCGAGCGAGGCTGCCCGGAGATCCCATGTGCTGCGCTTTTTTATTTTTTTATTTATTTATTTATTTATTTTATTTTGCCATTACGAAAGCAGCTTACAACTTCCATGTGACTTTGATGCAATCAGGAAATTGGTCGTGGACCGCAGCAAATTTATGAGGTTCCGGCTTTAATCAGGAAAGCCAGGCAGAGGGAAGTGACAGCCTGACGGGACAAAGCAAGCGGCCTAATGAAGTACAGATTGGCAGAAGTGACTCGGTCTGTGAAGCTCACTGGAAGAACGTTCAAGAAGATGAGCTCACTTGTTTGTTGTCACTCGCACTGCAGATGTGTTTATGTCACCGTTTGTTTCATTCCATCTCATGGTGTTTGGGTATGTTAGCGGTTTTGTGTGTTTAAAGGACATCATGTGAGTGGCAGCTTCTCTGTCTGCAAGTCATGCTACATGTCTCCTACGTCCCCTAGTGGTTGTTTCTGATATAGCATCACAGGAAAATAAGCCTTCTGTGAGGATTTTGGTTGACGGGGTTCGTTGTTTGTCTGATTAAAAAAAGAAAAAGAAAATACAAATGGGACAAATTATAATGAATGCCTGAATAAACTATAAAAGAGAAGATCTGCTCAATTGAACCTCAAATGTAGGAATTGAGAGGCAAAGGGAACACGAAAAGATTGATAGGTTTCATTCATTATAGTTGACTGTTTTCTCCCACCTGGTAAGTAGTCATATTAAGTTAGCATCTCGTTACTCACTAAAATCATCAGTAGGCTACCGTCTAAAGTTGATCTGCTTAATATGTTTTGCATGTACGTATCTATATTGTGCATCCCATAATTTCAGATTTGAGCCATGATGTGATGCCATTGTTCCTTAGCCTAAGGAAGATTGCATTTGGAAATAAATTGAGTCTTGCGTTTTTCTTCTTCTTTGTCTTCTGTGTTTGTTTTTTTTGAAAGCTAAAACACCCAAAACACAGGACACTCATAAAAATCTACTGACTTCTTCAAGTTTCTGCTGTTTTTCAAATACATTAAGCACCTGTCCTACAGCTGGCAGATCAGCTTTCGATGGTTGACAAAATAAAATGTGTATTTCAGATCGGTCTCCCTCTCCCTTTCAGGTCAGGATGCACAACAATTCGGTTTACATTTGAGTGGCCTTTAGAAATATCTCCCCCACAGTAGGAGATGTAGGAAAACCACCCAGAGAAGACCATCAGAAAATAAGGAGGAACAGCTTCTGTCACAGCCTGGCTCTCACAGCCATGACAAAAGAAAAGGGAGATACGCCATGCAAAGGAAACAAAAGCGATTTATTCAGAACAAAATGCCCTGAATAAACAGAAAGAACAACCCAAACGAAGCACAGCACCGGGCTGCAGGCTGACACGCCTGCAGGGAAAGAGAGGAGCAAGAGCACGGCACTGGTCATGGCCTTTTATGCCCGCAACAACGAGGCCAGGTGTCACCAATGGCCCTGATCACTACCTCAGGAACTATGCCCTGCCCACAGGGGCCGTCTCTCTCACACACACATGCATTGCTGCATTTACGAACAAGAGGATTATATGGAATAGACTGAAAAACACTTTAATTGTGTCTTTATCCGCCTCTTTACGAGGTGTTTCCAAACATAATCTGTGACCTATACTGTGAAATTAAATCTCAAAGACCTTTTAGAACGCAGTTGCCAATATCCATTTATATCACAAACATATAGTTACTTGATGTCATGAATAAGCTGGAGGGATATCACACGATTATCATCGTCTTAGAACACGTGTAACAGATTACGTTCAGGGACTAATGATGTCAGAGTTTGATTAGTTTAGAATCACGTGAAACTGTAACGTGATTAATATGTCCTGTTCTAAGCAACACATAATCCGACTGTCAGCGGAATCAGTTGAGAAATGAGCATAACTAATGAGATTAATGCGTACAGACGGAGAAAGTTTTACATTTAAATCATTTGCATGCGTTCAGGATGAAGTACCACATTATGGCCAGTAGGGGTCACTATTGTAACGAAGTTTGGCAGGATCAGTCTCATCGCGCGTCAATGAAAACCTGTCAGAGCCACTAGAGGCCGCTGCAGAACAAGCTGCTTAAATTTAGCAGCTGTTCCCAAAATAGCACCAAATGAGACTGAGATACAGGAGGGGAAAAAATAGACCGCGTCTGAACTGCTCCTATCTGTTGAAAATTGTAGCGCGTGCCCAGCTTTGTCTTTAAAAATGCAAATGATGCTGCACAGGGAAAGCAGGCCAACACTGGCATATTTATACAGTGCAATACTGTCCCAACACCTGTTTACGCAGGCGGACGTCTCCCTACAAGTGTTTTAGCGCGCGTACAATGGTACAGTTGTGTTCAGTACCTTTTGAGATTGTGTGTGTCAGAGATCTTTATTGACACCCTCCTGCCACTTAACCTGGACTTCTTTAAGGAGAAAACAGAAGAGTCACAAATTGAGATTGCCATATGTGCTACCACTATACTATTACCTCCCACTCTTGCACACAGGCCCACACTCCGAGTGCCACCTTAAAGCGCATTCCATACAACACAAATGAATGTGAGGCCGATAGAGACTGACGGGGTGCTAAGGAAGAGACAGCCAGCCTGCAGTGCGTTGGTGTCTGTGCTTTTTCCATCTCTCTCCAACTCAGTCGTCCCTTTCCCTCGTCATGTCTTGCCATGCATGTTGGCGCTTGTGCTGCCACCTCTTCTTTCCTCGTCTTCGTCCCGTTGCGTGTCCATTATGAATACAAGCTGATCTTACTCTACTACACAGTCAACACACAAGTTGAAATAAACCAAGGGCCGATTAGACAGTGACGCATAGGTACATGAAATTCTCTTAAATTATGAAACATTTTTACAAAGATACGAGTAATGCTTAGCACTGACTGCGCCATGCAATGGAATAGCAACAAAGTAATTTATCTAAGATACCCAGGGTGGCCTTTGAAGTGTGTGTCAGATGTATGCTCCTGTACCTTTGACTACAAAGACTCAAAGGTTTAGGATTATTAACATTGGGACTGGCTGAAATGTGCTATAAAGGATTGAGCAAGATGTTTACCCCAGTAGAAATGGAGGATACTTCCAGGAAGTTGTGTGTGACGGCAGCCTCGCAGGTTGTCCTGATGTTTAGTCCCAGTGACCTGGCCCATGGATCAGGTTCAACACCAAATGTTCTTCGCTACATTTTGGAAGGAATTGATACGTGATCCATCGTTAAATATCTGACTTCTTGAATCTCTTATTTATCATCATGCAGCAATGCTTTTTACTTCCTCTGCACTCTGCTTTTTTTCTGAGGTCATGTAATGACCAGGTCTTTGGGTCCATATATGTAAGAAAATAGCTGTAGGATGAATGCTATACAGTAAAGCCTAGAAGTTACTCGTGTCTCAAAGCAAAATATTTCTCATCTCAGAACACATATGTCAAAGCTCTCTCGTATGTCGAGGTATTGCTGTATACAAATTCACATGTACGATTCCATTTAATTAAGATGCTCACTATTTCTCATTAGCAAGGCTGATAGATATGATATGTACTGGTTTTTATGCAATGGGCTTAGACGTGGGATACAGGGGCAAATACCTCTTGGCTACTGACGAGAGAATGATCTTGCAGCTAACAAGCAGCCGAAATGAGCCCCCCCCCTCCCCCCCATTTGAGCTGCTGGGCTCAGCCTTAGAGATAAGATGAGAAGCATGGAAGTCTTGATGGAGATTGAAGCAGAGCTTTCCTTTAACATTCAGTGCAATGCGCCGGTTCAAGCATACGGCTAGGACGGCTCCAGGGCACCTGAAGTTTTTCCAGACACGTCCAACTGAGATGAAGACCCAAGAGGTGGACTCAGAGGTCTCTGGAGAACGTACATGCCTCATGTAGCCGGTTAATAACCTGGTATGCCCCATTAGGAGCTACACATACCTGGCTGGTATGGTATGGAGGCATCGATGGATGGAGATTTCACAATTCCAGGTTTGCTGGTCCACTTGAATAAGAAATTGTCAAGTCAACACAAGAAACACATTAATTTATTGTCTAATGTCCCCAGAAGAAAGAGTGGATTTATAACATGTCACCTTCTCCTCACCAGTTGTACCACTGAGCCAATCTGTGTGTGCCATTTTCATCTCCAGCATGGCAAATAAACTGCACATTTTATTTCTCTCAACCCATAGTTGAGTTTGACACAAAAATTATGAATTTTCAAATGGCTAATGTCTGACGGGATATAATTTAGTGCTCATGACTGAAACAGAGAAAATGTGGAATTACGGTCAACCTATTTGCTCCGAAGAAGCACAACTCCTGTGCTTGCTTATATGGCAGTCAGTCAGTGATGGCCGTCATCATTACACTGTCACTATGACTCACCCCGAGCACGTTCGTCATTGCACACGTGCCAAGATGACATTTTACAAAGACCTCTGCACAATTCTAGACAATTTGTCGGTATAATTCCTTTAAGGAAGTTTCCCAGTGGAGACGTTCAAATGCCAAAGACACAAATCAGATGGTGTACAGAATATTAAATGTGCTTACAGTGTAAATGTGTTTTAGTCGCTCATCTCAACTTTAATTTCCATAATAACAAAAAGAAATGAAAACAAAATCTGCTGATGTTTTACAGCAATGCGAATTGTTTTTACTTTTACTCGGAGCAAAAGGGACATTTTAATATTCTACCCTACTATGAATGCTATATAAACAATATTATGGCTAACGTGCACACACATTTTGTTTTGGACACCACCAGGCACCGAGGAACATTTAGCGATCGTCCTGTCCAGTTGTTAAAAACAGTTCCTGTTCTGCCGTGGCTGCAACAAGATAATACTCATGATAGATGTTCTACTTCTAACTCAGGGAACTAATTGCTATGTTTGCTTGGCTTAGCTTGGGGGGGGGGGCTTCTACTCCTGCTGAAACTGTGCGGAAAGCAACAGCTACGTGGCTCCTCTGTAGACTTAAAGGGAACTGCAGAGCAGTTTGGTTCCATCAATGAGATCCGCTTCGCATCACATTATTAGAATTAAAAATGTGTTGATAATCAGAGTGCTGTGGATTTCAGCACGTACGAGAATCTGCAATGAGAGGGAATGAACAAAACAGAGCCAGCTGAGAAAGCAGAGTCACAGCGGCCACCACAATGTGTCTGTGTCGTGTGCACAATCACCTGAGGGGTTTCATTAGCCTCGTTGCCTCTCATAGCGTCAGATGCCTTTTGCATGGTTAGAGTTACATGACTCACAGGAGGACGGTAAGACCTCCTGCGCTCGGAGCCGCGGAGCTACAAATACAGTGTGTGTGTGTGTGTGTGTGTGAGCGTGTGGCTGTCGCTCAGCATCCTACACATTTTACATCCCTAAGAATCAGCAGAACTCTCCACTGCTGCGTCACATTAAAGGCAAGAGGACCCGGGGGTGGTTGCTGTCTGCTTTGTCAGTCTAGCAATGCCTGTTTGGCCATTTTTGTACCATTGCAAGGGCAATTTTGCTGTGTGTGACCTTTCGAAGGGCAATGTAACATGACAAGTGCTGTTAACATCTACGGAGCACCAAGGGGTATCTGAAGATATAAGCCTGTCTTACAGTTTTAGGGCTTGTCCATTTAGCATCTTTAAAATACATGTGTTTTTGTGCTTTTATTTTTTGCTGTCCTTAAGGTTTTATTTAAGTGTGCCAGCAGATTTCTTCTTGTCTGCACCCATTTAATGATTTCATGATTTACAGTGGTATCGCCTCCACAGGAAAAGAGAACTTATCACAAGTGGGTATGTGTGCAAAATCAGGAGCAGTTATGGCACAGAAATGTAGTCTTGCACCTCCACCTACAAATAATATGTTTTTTACTGGCTGGCTGTCAACACATTGCAAGAGGGGAAAAAAAGGAGTACATTCCGGGGAATTTCTGGGATTTGAGTGCAATCAGTAATTAACTACCGTACTCAGACATGGGCACAAGCGCTTCCTGAAGTGCATGCACTGTTCAGCTCTCTGCATAATGCGGTGCGCTTTCTCACTCTGCCTCTTTGACAGGCCATTGCTCATTCGCTGTCGAAAAGCCCCTGATAAGATCAGGATGTTGTGTGTGTGTGTGTGTGAGAGAGAGAGATCTGAATAATTCAGGTTTAATGTTTATTCATAGTTTATCTGACATTTACAGTATTTTGTATATATCTTGATCACAGCAATAAAATAAAATAAAATCTGAAAAGTATCCTCATCAAGTCACGAAGAGCAAAAAGAAGAGTCAACTGGACTTGTTCAAGTCTCTCAGAGCTGAAGAAGCCTCTTGGATGAGAGGTGAAACGTCTTCGATCGAACTTGAACAAGTCCAGTTGACTCTTCTTTTTGCTCTCATCACCTGAATGACTGAGAACCTGCACAGACATCATGATCAAGGTTTTCTGGGGGTTTTACTGTTTAAATTGCATAAGCAGATATTTTCCACTCTAAATATCAATGTTATTTGATACTGAACTATTCCAGTGGCTGCTATCAATAAATAACCAAGAAGAGAGTATTTTGGCTTCAGCATGGAAGAGTAGTGAAATCTGAACTGGCATGATATGCTGCTCGATACAAACAAGCGTGTGCATTAATATTTATGTTATTCACGTGAAAGCCTGTTTCTCTTCACACACTGGATGCAAGCGTTCCCATTCCTTTCCGTTTGAAGAGCCAGTGTGTGTGTGTGTGTGTGTGTGTCCATGTAGCAGCTAGCTTAAGTACCTTTGCGAATGAATAGAGGATGCTAGTGAAGCGGCTAGCCTCTGGGGTCTAGCTTCCACTTTACACGCTATGAATTTTGTTCTATTCCAGGAACGTGCCTTAAAATGGAGAGGAACACAGTTATGGCATTTTGTGACACTGCTCTGGTGCGGCTGCTTTTAGGCTAGGGATGGGGGGTCCAGGAGAGATAGGAAAAAGGACAGATAGGACGAGAGAGGCAGAGACCGAGGGGAAACATTTGTCCCCCCCAACTCGTCTTTTCGGCATGCCAGTAATATCCGCACACAACCAGCTGTCAAGCTGGGCGGTCAATTAGCAATAAGTCAATTACCCATCAATCCAGAAAGAAAACTATCCCAATTAAACAGAGATGTTGAAAGCTGTTGTGTTTGATTGTTATAGTTAGAGGAAGTTTCCATGGATTTTCTGTCCATGAAGTTTTATTTGCACAATCTGGCACTCTTTGACTGCTAGCAATGGTGGCTGCTCATGCTAAAATATTCACATAAAATAAATCATTCCATTCAGTAAAACATCGTAACTTAACATTTATTTTGCACTCTATATGGAACTGGCCAGACGTCTCTGGCTGACTGTTAGTGCCTCACATATCTACGCATTCTGCTGAGAATCGGTTCAACTCCTTTAACAACCTCCTGTCACAATGTCACAGTTTTTTCACTCATTTTAAAGAATAAGCTTTCAAATTGGTGCATACTAAGTAGTAAATGTCACTGCAAATGAGGCTAGGCTGCAGATATAATCCTCCTGTTTATGGATTGGCACATAAACACACACGCACACACACACACACACACACAGTGAGAGATAGAAAGAAACTCCAGAAGAGTGAACAAAGAAAATCTGCTGTAAATATCATTTGAATAAACCACATGCAAATGTCTGTTTTATTTGCATATTATGTCTCTCATACACAGACATAAACGCAAACACAAACACATTCAAACGGACTAACTGTGACACACAGTTTAGTTTTAAACAGTTTTAAGATTCCATAAAATGCCAGGTGCATGCATCGGTCTGCTGTCACCGCGTCCCTCTCCCGGCTGTGAGTTATTAGGTCGGTGCTAATGAAGCAGACAGAGTGTGTGGAGGAAAGGCATTTCATTTTAGCTCGTCGTGGGAGCCTGTGGTCAGGAGGGCTACACATCTGAGGTGAGCCGAGGTCTGACAAATGGTAAAATATTTTGGAGACATATGGGAATGATGTAATCCTCAAAAATACAAGTTACTTTCTAATAATTCACATTTGTCCATTTAGCTCTAAAGAGGGCTTTTTAATAATGATATTCAAAGTGAAGGTACAGCATCTAACACTGAAGGAGATTAAGTTGCAGCTGCAGCCGTTTTCTTTTTAAATTCCAGATCCTTCTTCTGAGTAATTCATCCATCAATCCAAGATATGAAATCACTCCAATGAGTTCTGGGTTCCTCGGTGGGGTGGGGGGGGGGTCTCTATCCTATTTGACATTGCCAGAAAACCTCCGAAGGGAGGCACTGAAGATTCATTCTAATCAGATGCCTGAACCACCTGAACTGGGTCTGACCAACACAAAGAGGCGTCTGTTGAGCCACATCCAGATGTGTGAGCTGCCCACATTATCTCTAAGGACAAGTCTGAGCTGAAGGATGCTCACTTCAGCCAGTGATACATCTCCAAGGTGATTTATTTACCCAGTATTGCCTGACTGTATAATTTACAGGGTTAGTTTATTTTTATTTATTTACATTTGGCCCGTTTCTTCTATACTTACGTAGGGATAGGAGCAAGAAAGGAGATACGTTTTTTTTATTTGCCGCACTTCCCAACTTTATTGAAAATAGAAAAGCCATGAAATAAAACCAGAGATGAATAATATGAAACCATTTATTTGTTTCTTGAAGATCTCTTCTCAAGCTCATTGTTAATCAGACATTTGAGATTTTTATGTTTAATAAACTGATTTACACTCAGGGATTCTGTGTGATGTAGTTTTGCTGTTAGTCTATGTTTTTAGCAAGCGCTTTATATTTCACTATATTAACGGCATCAACTTTTCCAATGAATATTCCAGTCATCAGAACATTGCATTAAGCAGATTTTGTTCCCTTTAAGACCCTCCTATAAAAACTAAATGAGGAATTCATCTTTTTACAATACTGCCACCCAAGGGTGGAACTGTTTGACTCCTGCCCTCAAAACATGCACCTCTTTGGCCTCATTCAAAACGGCCCTAAAAATTCACCTTTCAGGGGGGCAGAAACGGAGATAGTCATCACGACTCTCTCCGGATCAATCCCCCCCCCCCTTTTTTTTACGTTGTACATATTATGTGTCTTTTTAATTTATTGTTATTTTGCATCTGTGGTGTAATTTATTTTTGTTTTATTGTTATTTTGCATCAATTGAGTATTTTAATATTAGTTTTATTTGTATTGTTAAATATCGATTTATGTACTAAGGACTTTCAACCGAAACAAGACCGCAAGGGCTTTTTGGGAATGCTCCTCTTAGACAGGATGTTTGACTGTATTTGTACTGTAATACATACTACTGTTTGACTGTACTTGTACTCTAACATTCTATCTAATAAATATATTCATCATCATCATCATTGTGTTTGACTCATCTTCTGTATATCTATCTATCATCTATCTATATATCTATCAGTGTCAACATATCTTGATAATTATGCAGGTTCCAATGATCAGCAGATTAATTTAGGGGTAGTTCAAGGTCTATTTTCATGATCACATGTCTACTTTTTAAATATGTATGTGCAGGTTGGTTGGGTTGGTTTCATGCATAAAACTGTTCAATTTACACAATTGAAATATCCATTCTTTAAAATTCAACACTCTTTCCCCTAATTATGAATTTCTAGTGCCACTAATGCTCTCCTCCGTTCCAGTAGCTCAGCAGCATTTTAAAAGCTTACACTTGTTTTTTTCGAAGACTCGACCTTTCATGTGAGAAACACCGATTATCTTCCAGCAACTGAGCCAAAAGCCGCAAAGAGCGGAGAGGCAGAGACTCAGACAAAGGCCAAATATAATGATGCGGTAAGAAATAAAGAAGACCGCATTTAAGGATAATAAACTGGCCTTTTGTGCAGTGAACTGCGGAGTGAACATTGTAATAGCGGTCTGGATGGCTTTATAAATGGGGGGATTCATGGCGCTTGTCCTTTTGTCTGAACAAGCTTTCATGAGAACACACCAGGAAGACCATTAATGGAGAACCCAGTATTCTTAAACAATTACACATGAAGGTCAGTGTGTGTCATTTTGTTCTGAAAATGACTTTCAGAATAACATACAACATTGAGCCATTCAAACCAGAGTAGCAGGAAGACAGACAGTTACTCTGCCACACAGCATCCCTCCTGCTGAAGGAATATTTAAAAATATATATTTCTAAGGTACTTGCTCTGTACCTTTTAAATGTTACCTTTAAAGCCAGGTCATCATTGTAGAGAATTGGTTCTCAATCGGCTTCAGCTGGATAAATAAAGGCCAAATGAAATTCTCCATCACTCTGCACCATTGACCCTGAAGTCCTGAAGCTTCTTTACATCTATCCTGGATGAAGATCAAGTTATAATACATTTCTATTTTAACTGGTTAAGCTTTTTTTTTCCAGTATTTACAGTATTGGTTACACAGCTAAGGAAATGCATAGACCAATTGCCTGCAAGTTAAGCCAACCCACATGATGCTACTACCGTAAGCAAAAACATTCCCTGCACAAATCCTTGCAGATCTACATACAGACTAAAGTTAAGAGACAAGGCACCGATGAAAGTACATAGCGAGAAGACGAAGAGACGAGTGAGATGGAGACAGAGAGAGACAGAGCCGAGCCGTAGGGAAGAGAGAAATCAAAGAAATGGTGTTGTCTAAGAAAAGAGAGCACACCAGTGAAGACAGAGCATTCAACCTGGAATGGACAGACTCATTGAAGTTCTTTCTTCCCTCTGGGAGCCCAAAGCATAGTGTCTCACATGCTTGGAGACCGTGGCACCCATTAAAAGTGAAACAAAACACAAAGATTTTGACCAAGTTATGCCCACTCAGGTAACAACTTTCAGTAGAGCTGAAAGGCCAGATGAGAAAACGATGGCTCGTGTGGCATTTGTTTTGTTGCCATCCATTCTCATCTTAATGAGAAGATACAATGACCAAGTGTGAACTGTTAACAGCCGATTTCAGGAGAAGCTGGATGTGTTTGAAGAAGACCTACAGGGGTCTCCCCGTAGGTCGAAAAAAAAATTAAAAGTGCTTTGCCAACTCCTATTCTGAAGCAACCAAAGAAAAAATTGATGAAGTCAACTCTTGGATGTTACATGTGTGTTAAGGGACCTACCCAAAGGATGAAATGCCAGGTTCCTCACAGTTGTGCTGGAGGCCAGAATAATACTATCCGGAGTTAGTATTGAATAACAAGAGGAATGTTCAACTATAGACTGAGAGTAACATTCTGTCATGCACTTGTGCTTTTAGCTGCAACCAGGCATTTTTCTGTGAATTCAGCAGTTTAATGTGGATGTGAGTTAGAAAAGCCACCGAGGAACAAATTAAAAATGAACTGGATCATTTTTTTTTATTCGCCGTGCCTCAGGGGGATGGATACATTTGGTCCGCCTTTTATATGCATTTGTTGTATTTGGTGCTCAGGCTAACTTTAAATTGCATTATGAGACCAAATACAGTTCTTACAATTGAATGGATTTTACTGTGCGGTCCAAAATGATATTCTCATATGTTCCTTAAATTAGCACTCAGTCTTTAAAACTTTGAAAGTCCATCTAATCCATGTGAAAAGTTGCACTGGGAACCTATGGCCGCTAAAGACATCATGCTTTCTGTTCCTATAACCACAGAAGAACACTTTATTCTTGCTCTTTCAAGATATGAAAAGTTGACTAATCATGATTGAAAACCCTTTTAATACAACCAGATTCAGAAAGTACATCTCAAAGTTGGCAGGTTGTCCATCTGGGCTGCCTGCCAGAGTGAGAGCAGGGGACATCAGTCAATGTCGAGATTTAAAGCACAGGAAGAGAACCGATGAAAAAACACGACTGAGGTCACAGAAAGTTGATCCACAGCCGGGAATCTCCATCAATGAATCTCTGTCTGCCCACATTCCGTTACATCATCAAATTGAATTGAAACATTTCAAAGTGTCGCAGCTGAATGACTGATCTGTCAATCCTCATCTGAGCTCCAGGGAACGTTCGCTTTGTGTTCATTCAGAGGCTTCTGTCGACAGAAGCATGTTCACCTCGGGTTCCTGCCATTAAAATCTTGATCTGTTGTCAATCTTTTTGTGTGAGCCTGCAATGAACTGGTGACTTGTGCAGGGTGTACCCCGCCTCCTGGCTGTAGTCGGCTGGGCTTGGCTCCAGGGTATCCCATGACCCGGATTTTATAAGCGGCTGAAGACGAGACGATTAAGAAGGTCTTGTCTTCAAGAAGATTCATGTATTACTACTGCACATAAAGAATACCGTAAAAGACATTGAGTTGAATCCTTCTTTGAATGGATAAATTGTACTTGTGACTTGAAGAAAAGTTGTACTCCTGTAAAATTAAAATTAAAATATCTCTGTGGCTCTGCATAACCGGAAATAAAATGCCTTGCAAAAAAGAAATGCATACCCGATGTCTTTGTCCATCTAGACTTAATGTTCATGACCCTCAACAACAGTAGCAGGTCCTGTATAAATCAGTACTAAATTAATGTCAATCATTGTGTAGCTTACTTAGTATTTACATGATGACAACATTTACACATCATCAGGTACTCAGGAAGCAAAATAATCATGTAATGACTCTGCAGGACCGTCCAAGCTGCCCAGGAAAGAAGCAAATGCCTGACCTTTTCCATAAATCCACTGTCATAAAATACCTAAATGTTGATCCAGAGGCACCCAATATAATTTATATTCTGATCAGTAGTAAAACATGAGCGTCCCATCAGAATAACTGCTCAGTGACTCTGATTCTAGAGATGATTGATCGTCTGCACCAACCTCAATCTGATCATCTTTATACAAACTGTTTCTTTTTGCCCCTAAAACATGAATAACGATACTATCACGGGATGAGCTAGGTTCTGGACCCAAAAATACAGAGCAGACAAACTCAAAAAGTTTTTTTTATTATTTGAACATAATAAAATACATAACTTTATATCCAAAAAATGAAAACGGACAGGCATCCTAAAACGTAAAACACAAAAACACTGCCAAACATAAACCTAGACAAAAAAAAAACTCAGTCAAAACAGAAGAATCAAAGGGAGAACAGAAATGACAAACAAATCAAACAAGGAATTTGAGGATCCGATTAGGAGAAGGTGTGGACGGAGCAGGTGTGCCTCGTTCAGCCAATCAGTGCCTCCGCTGCCGTGCAGGAGCAGAAACCATCACAAAGCAATAATCTACATGATAATCCTCACAGCTATAAGAAAAATCCAGCCTTGTGTTCAACTATAAACACAATTATTAGTGAAGCATTCTGTCAGAGCTCTGGTAGACGTGAGAATGCACAGCAAAACTAACCTTTGTCACTGCAAGACGAGACTACAGGTAGCCCTTCCTCCTGACTACTTGTCATCATCATCACAGTGTTTTCTGGTGAGCCAGTGTTCAAACGTAAAACCGCCACTCACTGTGACAAGCTGTGTGGCGATAACTACCTCAGTTCAGAGACAACAGCGACGAAACACTCTTCCACAAGTTAATACGGAGGATACGTTACTATGTCAGTCCTTCCCATTATTAGCGTCCGCCCTCCCACACGACATTAGCCTAGCATCAATATGCAGTAGTTACAAGATGAGCTTGCGTAGGGATGCTTCCTGTGTACCTGTGGCTTATGGTATTTAACAGATAATCTATTTTTTCTTTGTCACATGATTGGAATATGCTGTCAGGTAAGAATGGCTTTACCCTCTCACACGTATAAATATCATAAATAGGACACAACGGGACCAAGCTATAATATTGCAGTGAAAATAACTGCAGTATCGGACTCTGCATGAGACTTCCATCTGAAAGCCCTCTGGCTATAGAATAAAGATACACCTGGTGAAAATACATCCTCGGAACTTGGGCCCGATCTGTCACCTTCCAAATAATACCTCCTGTTCTGGCTCACTATCTGTCTTTCTCTTTGCAACTCTCCTACACCTCATCCTTCACTGCTGTGCCTAATGCAGGGTCTATTTTTGTTTCATTTTATTGAAATTCAAACACGTTGGAGAGCCAGTTGTTGCGCCGTCCAGTTGACCGCCTGGTTGGGCTCCGACAGAAAGTGTGTGTGAAAGTCTGCTGCAGGCTCAACCGGATGCTTTTCGTGCTGTTTTTTTTTTTTTTTACATGACAGAAAATTCTAGAATCATTATTTTAGTATAATTCAGCAGGCCATATAGACACTGAGCCTGGGATAGATTGAACAAGTATTTGATGTGAAACTGTCACAATGTGCCTCTATAGCTATCAACAAAAATATATGTATTTTATTACATTTCAAACCTCGTAGCCATCATGAAAGCAGGCCTTACGGAGCCGTGGCCCTCCTGTGAAGGCTGTGGGTTCAATCCTGGCACACGGCCGTTTGTGGCATGTCTATCCCTCACTCTCTTTACCATTTCCTGTCACACATCCTTGGTGGTTCTATCCACTATAGAAAACAATGCCCAAATATGTTTTTAAAACTTACTAATGCTGACCATCTAATCTCATGAAACTGTTTGCGAGTGAAAAATAGCTGTAAACATCGCAAGTGTAGTAGCAAATCAACATAGTAGTCAGATTACTGTACTTGCCAACTTTTCCCTCTATATTTAAACAAAAGTTTGTAGCATGTCATTGATAGAAAACAACTGTTTATGTGCAGAGCAGAAAGTCAATTACTGAGATATACTGAGTCTAAATTTGGAAGCCAGGGCTCTCCTCGTGGAGGTGGAACAGGATGAATGTGAGCCAGGGGCTCCCACGGGTAAGAAAACATCTGCCAACTGTAGCACGGGCTAGTTTCTCCTCTGGCCATGTAAAACACACTATTTATGATACTGCTGCTGTGCTTAGGAGAGCTTCTTTATCCTGAACAAAAGAGAGGATGGCCGAGCTCATCCTCTGTGAACCCAAATCTTATAACAAGTCAGACCGGCAGGCTGCAAAGTTCTGAGTATTCTACTGAGATGTCTGTTTCTTCAATCAGGGGTGTCTGGTAGGAATAGTGGAAGCGTATAATTACGTTATTATTATTATTGTAGCTAATTTAAATTAACAGACTGCATATTATAATCTATTGTTATAGCTGTTATTATTGTTTTGCATGGGTCTGTTCATCAATCCTTTACTCCTTCCCCACCCCTTGTGTTTCTTTCTCTCTCTCCATCAACCCAAATGGAAAAAGCCGAGGGCCACTGAGCCCTTAAAAGCCGAACCGAACCGACCCGAATAAAGACACGAGCATCAGAGTGGAGATTAGCAGATACAAATGCATGAAGATGATTTTCTTTTCTTTTTTCACAGGCACATATTTTATGAAAAAAGAAACTTTCCACTTTAATATCTTGTGATTATAGAGCTCTAAATATTAGTTATTTGTTGCAGCGCTTCATAAAACAACACAGTGAAAGTGCTGGTTTCACCTAAAAATACGGCAGAGCCTCCTGTGTAATTTTGCATGTATTTGAAATTGTGACATGATTAAAAACCTGAGAACAGCATGCACTGCGGTTTGTGAATGACCTCAATTCCCTCCGTCCTATTACATTTTGTGCTCCACTTCATCTGCTATATACTTGCAGACTTCAATGATTTTGGCCTTCACTAACTTTTGCATCAGGTAATACTGACTATGCTATTTGAGGGATTTATTTGCAAGTAGCAAATAAGCAAATCAAATAATAAACAGCTTCACTTCTTTACAAAGTATTTTGTCAATTTAAAACTTGAATTGATGCGAGTAGCGCATTTTACAAATAATATGTAGCACCAAGCCCTTCGATGAGCTGGCGTCTCATCCGGGGTGTACACTGCCTTTGCCCATAGTCAGCTGGGATAGGCTCCAGCAACACGAGTGGCCCGCAAATTATGGATGGAGCACCAAGATATACCTTGTAAGTGCAAAAATCAAATAAAGAAGTGATGCATGCTGCACACACTCTAATGCGGGATGAATAAATTCTGAAGCACTAGTCTGGCTTTACACGCAAATAAAACAACCGAAATCTCCAACACATGCTTCCTGGATGCTTGAGGATCAAATTATTTTTGTTATTACTACAGTTGGGGGGGTTCCTCACCAACACGGTGGCATAGTGGGTAGCATTGTTGACTTTAGAACAGGCACTCGTTTCAAATCCCACTCCGGGAATGGGGCAGCTGCTGAGATATAAAGCCCTGAACCAGAGGACTATCTGCACCCCAGGAGTTTCCCATTTGAGTTGTAACCCTGGAATCTTGCCACTAGGAGATTACATTTGACAGATTATTTTCACCTTGCAAAGTGATGTATTTGCACTCGCCCTTTTAAATCACTATTGGAAACACAATTCCTGTTCACTCAGTTAATACCTTTCCTTCTGCATCTCTTTATCATTTTATTCAATGTTTCAAGTCTTTTGTGTGATGATTTGTAGCTGATGGCTTCAGCCAATGAGCACAAGGGCACACATCCAGGGTGGAAAAACTGTGTTTTAATACCTACACTGCTCAAGAGAGAATCATTTTACCAATCAGGTTCTGTCATGTCTGAAATGCTTCTCTGTCCTGATTTATATTCTGAGTGCTGTAAACTTACAAGTCAAACACTTATTTTTATCGCCTTTTTTTCCAAGGAACATGTTGCTCATTTTAGAGCACACTTATTCGTGCACCATGCAACATTTAGTTTCTCTGCTCTCTCTCTCTCTCTCCCCAGAGGGTCTTTCATAATGTACAGATTACTTTAAGGTTGCTTGCTTGTTGGGTTGAATCTAATGCTAAGTGACGGTGTTATTTATAATCTAAATGTCATTTCTTTGAGCTTTTGAAGAAAATGAGAGGCTTTATAACCCAGACTATTAACATTTTATATAATCAATTTAAAGTGGGTGCAGTTCATTTTAATGTATATTTTCCCCAATTTGTTCTTGTTTTTTAAACTGCTGGGAACAATCAGCCCCTGGAACCAACAGTGAAAATCCGACTTATTCCAAGGTGTAAAGGTGTCAATACAGATTCGTTTCTTTTTCCTGAAAACCTATATCTTTATGGATGCATATGCAGTCTGCTTTACTAAATGGTTTTGATCCAGAGAAGAGTATTAATGGAGACCAGGAAATAATCAGTGAAGAACAAGAACAAGATTTTGGCTTCGGACATATTTTCATCAAGATTATAAATAATGGAGTGAATGTTCCACATTACTTTACACAAAAACATGGTTTAGTTAACTTTTTTTTTAAAATCTTTGTTGGATTCAACGTTGCAATGGTATGCGGATGTGCAAAATAATAGGGAGCATCAGGTAATTGTTGCCTTTTTTTTTTACCCATCCTTCAATCACGGGTTTCGTGGAGACATATGCATAAAATAGTAAAATATAAATGTATATTGATCAGGCAACCACTCTCACCTTTGGACAATTTGGGGTGATAAATTCACTGCACATGTTGGACGTGGGAGGAACCCGGAGAAAACCCATGCAGACACAGGGATAGCATACACACACACAGAAAGGATTCAAACCCAGAACCTTCTTCCTGTGAAGCAGCAGCGCCACCCACTGTGCCACCGTGCTGCCCGAGGTCTGAACAAAGTGAATTAATCTTTCATTCTTCTATTCAGGTTTGCACAGCTGGGAGCTCTTTGAAGTGCAAAGGAGAAAGTGACTTTTGAATTTAGCACCAACAGCGAGCGACTACATCTGAGCATCATATCTGAGGTTAAATTCAAATAAAATGAAAATGATCCATCCAAAGTCAACTGTTCTGTTTCCAGCATGGACCGGGCCTCATGGGCTGCCTGTTTACATGCTGTCATTCATTGTCAGTCTGCCACTCGCCTGCTTCCGGTCTTTTCTATATTTTAATTTTGCACAGTGTGGAGGTGAATATAAAATATGTACAACAGCATGAATCTATTTGAGTTTGGCTTTTTGTAGATTTGAATCAGTAATGATGCAGACAAGGGTCTTCAGAAAGAGACCGTTTGAGATCACAAGATGCTAAAAAAAAGGGGGGTAAGGTACATTTTATTGGGTCCATACACTTCGCTGGCTTCGGGTAATGTCTGTGACGTTCTGTGGATGTTACAAACACACAGAGTGGAAAGCTAAAAATAAACAAATGTAGCAACAGGGATGGACAAGCAAAGATCTCCAGAGATGGGGTGAAATATATAAAAATAGAGTTAGAGATAGAGAGGGGACAGACACAGACTGAAGTGGAGCAGAATAATAGGATTGCACCAACGCTCGAGATCAATTCCCCAGCCGCATCCCATCAGTCATAGCAATTATGTATGCCAGCATGAGACACTGACTGTTAAGAAAAAAGGAAAACACCTCCTCTGGTTCCACTTAATTACAAAACCTGTGTATCCTTCAGCACTGCTGGATTGCAGATGTCCCACTGTTTCATCTGTTTGGAAAGCAAATGAACATTATCTCCTGCAGGGACGTGCCTCGCTTGGTGTGAGGAGATGTGGTGTGTCAAAAGGGTGGGGCGTGGGGGGGGCTTCATTATGGAGAAGAGAAACGAATCCAAGCTGCATTAATATATAATTATTATACAGTGCATCAAATATAATGTGTTTAGTTCTTCTGTTGGGAAAAACAAGGTGAATCACCTCCAATAGAAACCATGAACCTGTTGTATTTGACAGACTACTTAAATAAGGACACAGGGGACGCAGTGAAGAGCCTCTGGGTGGATCTGAACCCGTGCTGCTGCTGAGGACTCGAGCTTATCAATAGGGTCAGAGATACAGATCAATGATCTATGTTCGACCACGCAGGCTGCTTAAAGCAAATACCCAATTTGTTTTATGAACCTGTCTGACTGGCTGGATGGGAATTAGCCTTTAGCCCCAGATGATTCGTTAGCTTCACTCAAGTCAGGCGTTGCACTTTAATCCTCACGTCTCTCGATTCTCCTTATTGAACAACCCCCCCAGGTCCTTAAGCACAGAAAATACACTCAAGCTCTATCTTGGAGAAACAAAGTTATTTTCCAGAGGGCTTTTTCTTTTTCCGCATATGTTTTGATTTTCGTACTTAATGGCAAACTAATCATTATCAAAAGGGACAAGTAAGGACAATATAATATGATTTTAAATGTATCGCTAACCGAATGAAAAGATCTTGTCGTTAAGATCCCAGCAGGAAGTAAAGTCAATCCAGCATGAAGGACGCCTCCATTTGGAGCCGAGACATCGGCGATGAGGCACGGAGGAATGGAATTAAACGGTGGATATATAGGTACTGAAATTACAGCACGGTGAAAACATACAGTAATTAAAGTTTGACAGCTTGAAAGTGATTGGTTAAAGGAGAATATGAAAGGTTGCAATTGAATAAAAATGAAATATTGAAATATTGATTTTTGACCCAGATCACAGCAAACACTAAAGAGGAGTGATGGCATTTTAAACCCAGTGCTATGTTGACAGATTTTGTGTAAATTAATCCATTTTAGATTACCTCCTATTGGGGCAAGCGCCCATCATTCTTAAGGGTGTTTTTTGCCACTGTAAAAATGAGATTACATTGAAAGTGAAATGATTTTTTGCTTAACAAGAAATACAAGTCAAACTCATAGAAAAGAGGCAGTGGAATAGCCTCAGAGGATGATGCTGCAGGAATTACAGTAATGTCACAGCTGCTGAGTGACGCAATCAACTGGGCGCATTCAATAAATATGAATCATTTATTCACCGACAAGTTTAAAATGACCAGACTTCCTCTTTACCACCTAACAATTAAAGTAAACACAGAGAAACATAAATTGTATTTCTCTGCATACTTTTGCCACCACGAGATAAAGAGAGAATTAAAAAAACTGGTATTTTAAATCCAGGAAGAATCCAGGAATTAGATACCAATCAAGCCTGCTAATCCGTCTTTGAAGCACATTGCCCTACTTCCCATAAACAGCGTGCAAAAAGCTTTGCGGTACTTATTAAACTGTATAATCGGTCACATATTGTTACATGCAGACATGGACAGAAACAATACAAATGGAAACCAGGGCTGATAAATTGCATTACATGTGAAAAGTTGATACTTTCTAACCTGATGTATGTTGAAAGAATCAGCATCTCTGGATTTGTGAGGGTGCACGGTGGCGGTTCCGGGTTTGAATCCCATCTGTGGCGTAGTGGTTAGAGTTGATTTTCACACAGGGAACACCCTGATCACTGAGAGCATAAAGGGAAAGCGATGAGGGAGATCGGCAAGGATCTCAAATAGACTAGGAAAGTGCAGAGCACTGTAGCACTGAGACTGAAGGTGAGCGGGACAGAAAGGAGGGTTATTAATGGGGGGGGGGGGGGGGGTGCAGAAACTAATGTACAGCTTGAAGCTATTGGGAGCATTTTACATACAGAAAGCTGAAAAGAATAAATTAACTCCAGTAAGCTGCACAAATGACTCGGTAAATTATCCCTTTTTTCCCCTCCAAGAAAACAAGAGGATGGATTTAACACGGTGCCAAAATATTGGAAGGCCCCCCCATTAGATTTTATGAGGCGCTTTAAGTGTTTCTTCTTTGTTACGAGGCCCCATCAGATTCACTGCGCCCAATTACAGAAACTTGTTAAACTACTGAATAACGTAATTGTAAAGGGATTTGCAATGAGGCAGAGAGAGAGCGAGAGAGAGAGATACAGTTATTACAGGATGGAGCGAGCGAGCCACCCTTTAGCCTGCGTCTCAGTCTAAATCAGGGGTGTCAAAGTCAAATGGACGGAGGGCCAAATAAAAGATTAGTTACAAGCCGAGGGCCGGACTGATCGAATGCTCATTGAAAAATGTTAAAATGGCCGCATATAGTCAAGCTGCTCTTTTAGATTGATGGACAACTGGTCTATTCGCTCGGCAACGGTGTTTCTGCTCAGGCTCACGTTTCTGGGCAAACTTCGTCGCAAACTTTAAGGATACAGTTTTTGATGAAACCCCCCTCTGTAAATGGCCGGGCGGATTTAGCAATCTCTTCTGGCAGGACAAAACTGGCCTTTACAACAGCCTGGCTTTGTGATTTGGCTTTTTATGAACAGAGCCTGTCGAGATTTGAGGCCCATTATGACCCATTAAGGCTAAAAGCTATAAATCTTTAAAAAAAGAAAAAAAAGCACACACAATTGAGCGTGTGTGTGTGTGTGTGTGTGTGTGTGTGTTCACCCTTAATTAACGAGCTACTGCAGTGAACAGCCCACAACCCTGCTGCAGGTGTCTGACACTACTTTGCCTCCAGAACCACTTATTAAACCAACCATTTCATCCATGTGCCCCACCAGTATAACTCCCACCCTCTCCTCGGTTTAAAAAACAGCTTCCTGAACTAAGTGTGTGACATATAGATTTCTGCGCTGCTTGGGGGTTGTAGCCTGCGGGGGCTGTATCTATTGTTGATTGTTGTTTGGTTGGCTATTCATTGCTAAACTGAAGGGATTAAATGCAAACACCCGGAGGAAGAGGAAAATGGAATACACTATAGACCTTGTGTGTGTGTGTGTGTGTGTGTGTGTGTGTGGGTGGGTGGGTGTAATATATGTACACACACACATAAAATATATGTATTTGGCAGGCAAGAAGCCTCCGCGATAAAAGAAACACTGCCGGTACAGTCACTTCCCTTCTGACTGCAGGTTTCGGGTAAAATTATACTTCGGTGCAATATATCTCTCTATAGTGTTTGTTTATGATTCTTCACATTTGTATCCCTGCTATATTTAAGAGACAATGGAAAAACATCCCTCCCTACCTCTGTGAGTGACAATGCTTGAAAGTGCCCAGTGCACACATGCAGCTTACCCACACAGGGAGCAGCGCTCGCGCTGTCATCTGACCGAAAACGTGGGGACTGAACAGCAAAGCTGAGCTTAAATAGCTGAGCTTCGTTTTGTGTTCTAAACAACCCACAAAATGATTTTTGAGATGGATTTCCACCTGCAACGTCTCTCTGACTATCATTACTGACCGTTACAAAGTAGAAGCAGAGAAAGGAACACCTTCATTTGTACTTAAATTTGAATCACCAACCCATTTCAGTCATTTAAAAACAAATTGCAGTCTTCAATAATTTGAATTAAATGATGGAATATTTATTGCTCTATGGAGATAAGTCCCTTCCTCGTGCTGTTCTCATCACCTTCAGCTGTTATGGTGTCTGCCTTATTCATTGCATTCGTGAGCTCTGTAGGTAAGGAAGGCTCAGAACATACCTGCCCCATGGTGATCCTATCCTGTATGTCCGTCCAGGATGGAGGACAGATGTCTCCCTTGACCTGAATCAAGATGTTCTGTGTCTTTGTGTGTGTGCGCTTGAGGTTCTGTGAGCTTTGTGCTCCATCATTGCTCATTACAGGTGACATTAAACCCTGAGATTTGGGTTGAGGCTGTACTTTTGCTATTGCATCGAAATTGAACCTTAAACAGACACTTTTAATATGCTATGATAGGACAGAGGGCCTGAAATCCGACGCAGTGTTAAGTGTGATTCTCCACTCAGTAACATTCCATGGACTTGCAGTTCACTATGAGTGTGGAAATAAAAGATGTGTGACAGTGTGCTGCTGGCGTTGCACATATCCGACCATTTCTTTCATGTTAGATGTTGATGGGAGATCTGTGCAGACAGGGACATGCAGACAGGGACATGCAGCACTCCTGCGCTGATCGTCAGGGAGCTCATTGCTTGTAACCCCCCCTGGAACGATGTCACTCGCTCTACTTGCACACGACAAACATGATTCTGAATAAAAAATAATTATTGTGGGCACACGCTAAACCTTGTGCGCTACATACGCACGCACCAACATCTGGCAAACACAGATAGAGACATCTGAAGCTGTTTTGAGCAGCTGAACAGAGCAGCTAGAATACATCTGAGCATAGACAAAGCTGCTGAAAGCGGCAGCAGGTAACATGCATCAAAATAGCTTTATGTCATATTTTCTGTCATTTTCCGTCTGTCCCTCTGGTAGTACGGGAGATAATTTGTGACGGATTGATCTAAAAAGTCAATCAGAATCAGGTGCAGCGTCTGGCGTGATGTGACGGGATTCTTTTTTTTCCTTCTCGTTGGCAGACTAGATAAGCAGAGCGTTCTCTACGTTTCAGCTGCAGCTGCTAATGCAACATTTTTCAGAAGAAAACGTCTTCTTGAAACAATTTAGTTTTTCAGTCCAAACTTCAGTATTCAACACAACAAATAGGTAACCAAGTCAAAAATGTCTGCTGCTGTTTTCTTATCAGACTTTATTTTTGCAAGTGCAATACAAAAAATATCTTGTGCCAAATGTTGTGAAGCAGTACAGCATCAACATTTTCCAAATGCATTTTTTTTCATGCATATCTACATTTGCAAGGTAATATTCCATGTGGAGATTCGGACATGGCAAAGCAGCTTTAGATTGATATGATCTTGACATTCTTAAGCCCCAAACACATTTCACTCTGTGGGTGCTTATTTTAATGCAACATAAATCCAGTATAATACTACCTCTTGCAATAAAAAAAAGCACATAATGTTCTGGGAATTACAATTCATGGAGATTTAGATTTATCCAACATCCAAGGGCAGCTATAATAAAAGCGTGAGACATTATGATGTTTGTAGTTTGTCGTTAGAGACCATAGTTTGTTCACGAAAACTTTTTGTTTCCAGACTATTAATATTATAGTTTTAATTAAATAATTTCAAGGAAATAAAGAAAAAAATATTGCAACCAAAACGTTCTCATGTTTTACAAATCAAAACTGCTATTTAGCAGATTACAGGGTCAGCCGCTAAATACGGTTGCAGTCGTCTTGTCTGCAAGACGATGGATGGATGGATGGTTATTTTCATTATTATTATTTGTCCACATAAACATGCACCGCAAGAGTGTGAGCAAAAATATGTCCTCCAGATCTCCTTTCAGTTACTGTCCAGGGCAACTGTTTGGTCAGAGGGCAGATTCTGTAATGTCACAAAGAGCACATGCTGGAGTCGAGGAGCTTTTATGTCTTCCTCCTTTCTATATTTGTATTTGTACACAGAGTATATTTCATTGTGCCTGTGTTGTATAATATGTGATGTTTGAAGCAGGCATATGTTTGTATTTCAGAATTTTAGAAAAATCCTCATGAGCTGATGTTGCTTGGTGAACTGCAGACTTTCCCTGACAGTCACTGGATTCAAGACGTCTATTTAAAGTCACCATGAGCACAGATGTGTCACACATGGCTGCAATTTATGTCTATACACACTGCGCCCATACTGTTTGTGCTGTTGAAAGGAACTCGGTTGCATATGACAGTATATGCCAAAATAAAATGTGACATGTCTTCAGATTTTATCTTTCTCTTAGAAATGGAAGATTTATTTCCTTTTTTTTTTCTATAGCCATTTATACGTTGCAGAGTCACAGGGGGGGGCTGGAGCAGATCCTCGTTGTCAAGCGTTGGGAGGGAAGGTACAACCTGGAGAAGCCGTCAGTTGAGGACAAACAGGCCTGGATTCGATCCTATGGTGACAGTAAGTACTGGGCCATGCACAGTACTTCCCAATGCTACATTTATATTTAATAGAAGTATAATAACTTGTCCAAGACAATCCCTAATTATTCTTTTTTATTCATAGACAAATAATAACCAGAATATTTACATTCAAATATTTAATGTTATGTTGCCCTGCGATGAACTGGCGGCTTGTCCAGGGTGTCCCCTGCCTCTCGCCCATTGACCGCTGGGATTGGCTCCAGCTTGGCCCGCGACCCGATGACGGATTAAGCGGTTGGGACAATGAATAAATGAATGAATATTTAATGTTAATGTGTTGTTTGTCTGTGTAATTATCATTTTGTAATACCTGTTCCCGATTAATTGTAGCAAATGCTACATTCAGGATTTCCTTTTCTTCTGACCATGTGTCTGATGCAGCAAACAACACGATGATGATGGTGATCCTCTGCCCCAGGCGTGATCTGAAGTTTGTGTTGTGTGTGTGCTTGACCTTCATCTTAAAACACAAGTGTGTTATTTGCTCCTCACTCTCCTGGCAGATCGGTCTCTCACCGCCCAGCTTCCAGAACACCTGGTGTTCCTGTGCGTTCTATTCTAGTTAGCGGGTCACTGAATGTCCAGAACAGCATGTTTACCTCAAATAATAGAATATTCTCTGCACATAGAGGCCTCTGCGGTCATCAAATTGTGTTTCCCAAAATCTCAATCTTTCATTTTTGTCTCTTTTATGCATGATTCAGAGTTTCTATACAACTCTGAATCATCTTTCACAGCTATTTGGAGGTGATAAATATCCTTGACTCCTTTTTTTGTTATTCCCATTGCCCTGTTGGATACCCAGGAACCTGTAGCTGTCCTATATGTCACCCTATCCTTACCACCACAGGGTCACATTTTTCCAGATGGAATTACTTTCTAATGTCTTTGCTGTGGATCCTTGGCAGATGGATCAGAGAGTTAATGTCTTGTGCACTCTTGGCATACAGTTACGTATATATAGGAGGCGGCTGATGGCCACTGTGCTTCAGAAACTGGATCAGCTGTACTTGCACTGCTTAAGCTGTAATTATGTCAACTTTTGCCTTCACCTTCAAGTTGGTCTACAGATATGTTTCATTTTTTAACAGCTGCATCTAGATCCTCCGGGCTGTTCTTCCTTTTGGCTGGATGGAACAATGGGTTGGTCTTTGTTAAGCTGAGCTTGGCCTCCAGCCTTCCTCAACAAGGGGACTCTGCATGGGCCATTCTTGAATATATTCTCTTGAATTACTGTCATCCGTAGTGGTAAGGATATATAAATATATACATATACAAATACACTCAATGGAGGATGAGTGCCTCTTTCTTTTGATTCTCTCCCAGGCGCTCTAAAACCCACATGCTGATTGTTACATAAATGTCTCCCGATACATTTTTGTGTCCCAGTATTCTAACCATAGCTTTTGCATTTGTCTCTGTATGATCGTTTTACTGTTTGAAATTCTTCTACTACCCCTTGAGCAAGAGACCAAATGAAGCAAACCATCGGTAGCCTTATTTTGTAGCCTGCAAAGTGAGAAAAACAATTTCCAAAAGAAGATCTTGCCTGCGTGATTTCCCAGATTTCATGCTTGGGAGTGCTGCCCAGGCTTTTGGTGCGATTAGAGCATTATTATTATTATTGCTGTTTTCCTCCAGCTAATGCAAAGCTACTAAAACAGCTACAAGCTGGAAAAGCATACAATGGCATGCAGGTATCTTCATTGGTGTGTTCGTTTCCCCATCATTTAAAATGTTATGTGCAGCACAACAAAGATCAGGTTATCCACATTAAATTACCACAGCAGATACAAATGGGGAACAATGAATGCTTATTTAAGGTTGATAAAGTGCCTAGACAACAGGCTAACATTGATTTAATGGTGAGTATGTGGCCCACAATTGTTCCATAGGAAATATTAATAGTCGGCCCACCAGGTCTGACAGTAAATCCAGTGTTAGCGTTAGCATTAGTCATGAAGAGCTTGCTTCTTTAAACCACTGTTAACAAACAACAACTATGGCTCTGAGCCACAAATGCACCCACAGGGATTCAGTGATTATCAATTATCTGGTCTGATGCCATTTCATTATCAATCAATCTTTTTTTAGTCCAATTACCAGAAAATTAATGATGAAAAAAATGTATCTCCTGCTCATGAATTTTAACATTTACTCTGACGTAAGCGCTTCTCTGTTTTTGCACTGCTCTGCTGTTTCTCTCCACATCCTTCCTGCAACACCATTTCTATCAGGGGATGTTTATTACAGCCGATGATATGTGATCTGTCAGTAAGTCTCTGAAAGTCATCAGGGACATTGATAATAAAAGACAACTGTCCTCAGCAGCAACAAGACATATCTTCCCTTTTAGAGTCCGAATATTGGTAGTGGTGGTGGTGGCTGATGACCATGGCGGAGCTGATGAATGATGCAGCTGGTGAAGCTGTGACGGTGAAGGGTGTGCAAAAGAGCAGGCACGAAAGAACGAGAGGAACAAAGAGATCCACTGTTTAATAAAGTAAAAGACAAGCATTGACTTACTGACGTGTGTGACGTCTGGACCAATCAGAACAGCCCTTTTGCGTGGTGACCCTGGCCCTATATGTCGAAGCTGTCTGCGAGGTGACAGTCCTAATAACTGCTCCGCCGCCGCCCTAGACACATAATTTAATAGAGGAATAATGAAGACAGTCTCCAGTGTCACACTGGAATTTAATCTAATTATTTTTAATTCATTATCAGATATAGCACTGATTAAAATAAAAAAATAAAAATGACAGTCACATTTCTCTTGTATCAACCTTTCGTACTTGCTTGGTTACACATAATTATTTTGTTTTACAGGAATTCATAATATATTGTGCTATAGTGTTTTCAGACAACTTTAACCCTAACGTTTTAATAAAATCATAATAAGTAAGGGTGGTGGAGCGATTAGCACTGTTGCCTCACAGCAAGAAGGTACTGGGTTCGAATCTGACTATGAAAGGTTCTCCGGTTTCCTCCCACCACCAAAAACATGCAAATTAGATGAATTGCCTACGTAGTGTATGAGTGTGTGTGTGCGTGAACAGTTGTCTGTTTATCTGTGTGGCCCCGCGATGCGCTGGCAAAGCATCCGGGGTGTACCCTGCCTCTGCTCCATAGCAAGCTGGGATAGGCACCAGCAACGTCCGTGACCTGCAGAGCAGAAAAGTGTTCGGAACATGAATGAATAATAAGTAAGACACTAGACAAAGGATGTGTTTACCGATAACTGTGAGACAAGCATTAGAAAAGACGTTATAATAATCCAACGGCTTCACAATAGCATTCATTTATAAGATGCATGGAATGTATGTGAACATGCTGTTAGTTCAACTATACAGGAAGTGTGTATGTCAACATTAGGGAAGTTGAAGAGAGTCTCTGGTGAGAGCTCTGTGCGTGTGTGTGTGTGTGTGTGTGTGTGTGTGTGTGTGATGATGATGTCAGCCGACCAGGGCAGACTGTGTGACCAGCGACAGTGTGGTTTAACTTGTGATGACGGCTAATCAATAGCACATAGTGTTTTTCAGCTTTTAGGAAGGACTATTTATAATGCGCTGCACAATCACAATCACACACAAATCACATATTTCCAGATGTTTTTGTGTGTAGTCAAAATGAATAAGGAACTAACAGGTGGCCACAATTTAAGTCTTACAATGCGGTCACCAACTGCTGCTGGTGCTGGCCTTTTTCTTCTTTTCTTTTTTACGTATAACATGGCTTGACTCTTTTGTGCAAACCTTTGCACTGACATCAGCCAAGGCAGGAGTGAAGCACATGATATTCATATCACGATTTGGCTGTGTTATGCAAATGGAGCCTGAAGTCATGTCACGCCTCCAGCAGTGGTGAGAAGCAGGATACAGATGTCTGGCTGGCTCGCTTCTGTCTAACTCAATTTACCCAGATTTAGAGCCGGCCGTTTTATCCCCATCCAGGACATCTAGAGATGATTTATTGGACTTTTCTCAGCTTCCTGGAGGCACAAAAAGGCTTTTTTGAACAACGTTTTCCAACTTTTCACAGCTTTACAGGAACTCCATATCAATTATGTATTGATCTGCTTAAGTGTGGCCAAAATAGTACCGACAGTTTTTCTGTGTGCTATCTGAAAATCATCTTTTCAGCCTCCATTTGTGGATTGGATGTGCAAAATAAAATGGAAACTTATTTTTCTTCTTCTTTTGTCTGCGGCCAATTAGGAGTCAGCACAGCAGTTTTCCATCCATCGAGTACAGCAGCTTGTACACCCCGAGTGGTTGGGTTGAAGGAATCTTTACATAAGTACAGTCATTCTGCAGAGATCTGCTGCTCATTTAATGCAATCTTTTAATTAATTATTTTACTACTACATCAGATGTTGTGTGAAAACATCAAACGTCAAAGTACATTCACTATTTGAAACTATTTTTTTCCACTTCAGGGACGTAAAACTTTAGCAGTAAAGCTCTAAAGATGCATTTAGAGTCGTGAGCCCTTCTCTCATACTGCTTATGTTTGTCTGCACACACAGGAAACACTGACATAAAGGTATTGAGATTTTAGGGTTTGACGGGTTCATTTCACCTGTGGTTTGTGTAAAATGCATTTAATTGAGGTGGCATGGTGCAGAACAAAAGTTGAATAGTGTGTGTGCGCGCGCGTGTGTGTAGGTGTGTGTGTGGAGGGGTGGGAGTTGAATGAGCATCTTAAAAAAGGCAGTGCCGGTAGTGTCAGAATCGTAGAACTATTTTGATGCAGTAGGACAATCTGTTGAAGCAGCTGCTAAGAGAAAGTGAGGGAGAACATCCTGTGCCACCCCCCCTCCTTAATAAACACACACACACACAGTTATTCTGGACTGCTGCTTGCTATGTCACTCTCAGCCCCTCCTTGCTTCTCCAGCCTACCTCTTCTAATCCCGGCTTTACTCCCTTCGAGTCGGTTCGCTTGCTGCCTCCACGCCTCCACCAACCGGCGCTCTGGCAGCTGTCATGTCACCTCGTTTCACTGAACAAGTGGACTCTCCATAATTACCAGGTGGACTAAGTTATCAATCTTGTGCAGACACCACTGCTGACGAGGAGCGACGGCTGCTCGTCGCGCTGCCCTGCAAAGCTGCCAGCCGGTCTAGCGTGCAATTTAAAGAAGCCCTGCATTCAGTAACCATCAAGCCAGGCAGCCGTACGGGTCTGGATAGAAATGTTGGAATAATGCACTTTACACTGAAGCCATCTATGCACTCTGTCGGTCAGGCATTTCCCAATGTGCCAACAATTCCTGCCCTCTTTATCGCTCTGGTACAGCGTGGATTTATGCTGTTATTTGTGTTTGCAACAGATTTATGTTACATTTATGTAGTAGAGGTTTCATCCATTACGATACAACATTTTGTTGTTTTCTTTACACAGCCTGCCGGTTCGCCAGTCACACAGGATATGTCTTTTTTTTTTTACTCAGTATAGCCAGTCAACCATCAGGATGAACAAACATCATCCAGCCATCCAACCATCATCCCTGTTGCCTACCTATTAAATTGGGTCAGTATTAACAAGACCCGTGTCGCTGCTGCAGAAGATCCAGACCCTGAAGCTGACTGCTTGTGACAGGACCTACGTTACGTAAGGAAGATGGGAGAACTGCGGAGCCAGCGAGGCATCGCTGATGGATTTGTTTGTTTTCAGTGTGTGTGTGTGTGTGTGTGTGGTTTAAGATGCCTCTTCAGTTTAGGCTGCCCACCAGCTTGTACAAAAAAAGCATGCTCGGAGATGAACACAATGCACGACAGGATTTTATCATATTACGAGTGAGAATTATGAATTAACAGAACCATCTGAACATTTTGCTACTGTTTGGATAATTGTTGTGTGTTAAGCTGCACAAAAGGAGGGAGTGTTTCTGAGGGGCTGAGAACGGCCTTATCCTTGGCTCTAGATTTAAAAACATGACTGAAAAGCAACAACAAGAGACCATCCATCCATCGCTCCAAACTCACACCTACGGACAATTTGGAGCGATCAATTGACCCAAATTGCATGTCTTTGGAGGTAGGAGGAAACCGGAGAGCCCGGAGAAAAGCCACGTGAAAACGGGGAGAACATACAAACTCCACACAGAAAGGAATGGAGCCCAGAACCTTCTTGCTGTGAGACAACAGCGCTAACCGCTACAATCAAAGCTGTTCTAAATTAGCTCCTCTTATACCTGTAATGATGATGCTGCTGTGCTAGGCCTTACATTTCTTTCCCTGCTTCTGCAGACTCTCTCACTGGGGCTTCATCCTCTTTCTTTGGCTACAGAAATTGCCCTTAAACATGCACATCCTGCAAAGGAGAGCAGATTTGTCTCCAGATTACAATGGTGTAATCTAGAGACAAACTTGCATAGGCCTATAAATACAATAATGTTTCCCAGGGAATGCCGAGCAAAACAGACATCTAAGCTGCTTTCCAGTGCCAGTGGGAGTCAGCAACCAATATAAATGTCTAGCATAATTATCTTAAGCATAATGGGACACATTTACTGATGATGTGAGGCGTGGAATCCCATTCCCTAGATAAACTATGTCAACCGCTATCCCTTATAACAATGTCTTTAAGGGACAAGTGAAAAAACAAAGTGCTGTAGAAAATGAGACCGAGTGAAAAAAAGAAGGAACTGGGGTTGGGCCCCCAGCAGTCTAACTAGCATAGCTAAGTGGCTTCATTATCAGAAGGGGAAGCTTTAAGCGCACTGTGCTGTGCAGAGAAGGTGTCAGCCTCGAAGACTGTAAGATGGGTCCACACTAAATGAGTCTGTCAGCTGCAGGCTCCGGGTCCTACTCCACTGTTGGAGACTCATATGCATTCTGTGGGTGTAATTGAAGGTATATTGAAGTGTGACCATATGTGTATCGTTAGAAGTATTTTATATTCTATTCTGGGTTTTGGAGGGAGACACTGCGGGGAGGCTAATATAGGAGATGTTCTCATATATGAGTTCTGGATTAGCTGAAGACTCTTTAAAGACTTATTGGGGAATTATATTATGGCTTGGAAATAACAAATGCATGGACTAAAGTTTCTTCATCTTTTTTGAGATTGGAGTGATGGGATGTACCCTGATTAAACATAACCTCCAGATTCCACACAATGGATTTTTTTTTTTTTACTGCATGCAAAAACGTTTTTTTGGGGGGGGAGGCCAGGGTTAGCATAAAAAGGGGGGGTCACCGAACATTCAGATATACTGAGCAATCTATTATACTGAGCAACTGATGAAATTTGGCCAAGCCTCAAAATATTTTTTATTCTCATTCTTAAGAAACAAGCCTGCTCGGTTGCATAAGTAGCCTGTAGTAGTCTGATGACCATTACCTTTCTTTTTTTATTCAGGAAGAAGAGGCTGGCGGTCTCACATACCTTTTGGACATGCTTTATTTAAACAGAGTTTTTTTCTTAAAAATAAAACTCAAGAAGAAGAGAAATCTGAGGTTAACAGCAAATATTTTAAAAGATATGTCATCTGTTGCTTTTAATTGAGGTAACATTAACAACCATTTAAGAATTTTTGCACATAGCGTTGTGTCTTTACTGTTTTAAAAAGCCAGTAGTATTGCGAGTTCACCGGACAAGCAGTTATTGGGAAGGTCAGAAAGATGCAAAAAACCCACACTGGGGTCAAATATGTTGGACATGTACCCTGAACTCCATTTCAGAGACAAAAAAAAAAGTCTGTCTTCAATGGTGAAAAATAAGTTGGACTAAGATGCTGTAAACCCAGTGGGTAGTTTCCTTTAAATGGTTCTGACTTGTACCAGGGTGAGAATTAACCACTGTCACACCAAACAAGCTCCTGCTCATGCGTGACAGCGGACAGTTAATCAAGTCTACATGAAAGATGAAAATAACTCGCATTGAATTGCCATTTATGTCCCACCCCCTAAAGTTAAAATGATCTGACAAGGGATATACATAAAAAAAAATATTAAAAAACTTAATTCAGGTCAAACCATCTGCATAACTGTTTGTTACACACATCTCTTCATGATCAACAGGAAATCATAGAAAGGGGAGGGATCAAATTGCTTCCACAGTCGCCCTGTGTTCCTTGCCGCGATCCCGCTGCACTTTTTGTTTGGTGCTTATGGCTGAAGTGTGTTTTGTGTTCCCTACAGCACTCCAAATGTCAGCACACATCGCTGCCATTAAAATCTCGACACAATGCCGCTCCACCGTGTGCTGTTGCTGTGGATAACGACAAGAGCACGGCGCCTCATCACTCAAAGCGTAATCAGCCAATCAGATTACAACCCGAGTGATCCGGTTATGGTGTCCACGAGCAGCTGTGGTGTAACCCCGTGTGCACTGCTCATTGACCGTGGTGTCACCGTATGCGAGCGCTCAGGATGTGACTCCACAAATAACTAGCCCGGCATTGATTACCACTACCACACACTGCACGTAGCGGAGAAGAGAAAAGGACAGGGACAGACATATTGGCTGCACAGTTAACAGTTATTTCCACATCTCTCTGCCCCGCTCAGACTCTTTTTTTTTTTTTTGTCTCTTACCATGTGCTTTGCTGCCCTTTCCATGTCTTGCAGGCACAGCGAATACAATATTGGTTGAATCAGTCAGTCATACACGATTCAGCTGTTTCAACAGCTTTATCTTAAAGCCACATTTGGCCCTGTAAATTTAGATTTTTAAAATAAGAAGTTAATGAGGCCAAGGGATATTTATTTTCCTACTTTCAGTTAGCTGCTTTTCTCCATCAAATAAATAAAAAATGCACCCCGGGCAATCTTATTAGACTCTGGCTATGTGAGGCCCGATAGATAAATAGGGAAATGGTTTCTCCTTCTAACTTGCTTCTTTTTCTTTTAACCCCCAGCCAGCAATGCCTACCTTTATATTTAAGCTCTTGCTGGCAATCATTCCAAGGTCCTCCAGAATGTTTGCAGAGGCGTCCTCTCTAATTTTAGGACGGCAGGCGTGGCAGTAATGGAAGCGACACTATCTAGCTAGCACTCTTCTTTGCTGGAGGGCATTTTAAAACCATGGCTGTAGCAGTCGCCACCCAAATGAAAGTCCCGCGACATAAGTGTCACACTATTTCCACATGTACACAAGAGGAAGCATGAACACCACCATACTCTTTTTTTTTTTTATGGAGCAGTGACACAATTTCAGTGTAGGATATGATAGCTTAATACATTTTTTAGTACTTCCAGCACTGCCTGATTGAACTCTGAGCTAACATCACTTTTGATTGCTCTATAATATACAAGGATTTGCATGTCAAATAAAAAAAATGGAAAGACACAATGAGCGATTTATGGTTTTATATGAGCCATCAGCTTGTCACCTTCCTGCTTTATTTTAAGATCTGATAAGTTAACTAAGATCAAGTAATTTCTTCCACCTTTCCTGCAGAGCTTCCATTTCTTATAAATAGCAAATTATTTCCTTGATGCATCTGAGTGAATTAAACAGACGTGAGAGGCTTGACTTTGTCGCTGATTGCTGTTGCGACATTGCGCTGGCACTAAAGCGAACAGTCACCAAACTATCTAATATATACGTATCTTATATTCAGGATATAGGCCCAGGAACAGACTCATAAAAAGGTTTAAAATCTGTAATGAGCGGCAGCTACTTAACCAGCAAATCATCCCCAAATTGTCAGCCAGTATGATGTGTGGCTGGATATTTCCAACTTTCTGAACATTTTTTAAATGCATTCAGAAGATGAGCCATTTGCTGCCTACATAAATCAGTTTAATGGAAAGAAATTTACGTTCACAGTATTTTTGATGGGCCAATGCAGTTTTCTGAATTACATGATAAATGGAGAAGCCTCATTTATTTGGTGAAGCTGCTGCATGAACACAACAGGGTTCCTGCTAGAGAGGCTCTGGCAAAAAATGATGGAAAATCATCAGCCGGAGCGTCACATAAGGATACTGGTAAACACAAGGATGTGCAATTTCCAGTGTTCCTTCTGTTTACACAGCAAGTATCATACTGAAGACTGTTGAATTCTGCCTCGTGGTGGAAGACAGTGAAGTGATTAAGATATACTATATTGTTTCTAAATAAATAAACCTGAATAAAATGTGCTGTCCAGTTGAATTTAATTTACCTTTTTATTTAGGTAAACCAGTCCCCTAATCACTAGGCAATGACACTGTTCTGCATTCAGTACCTCCGCAAAGGAGGTTATGTTTTTTGATGCCATTTGTTTGTTTGCCTGTTTGTTTGTTTGTTAGCAGGATTACAGACAAACTGCTGGATGGATCGTGATGGAAAAAAAGATCTGAAGATGGGTCTTTGCCTAACTTAGAGCGCGTTAAATTTTAAGAACGATCTGGATACCCGTATGATACAAAAATAAAATATCAGGATCGGCCCATTTACTTAAAGTGGAGGCCTTAAAAAATATAATATAATATCTTGTAAAATTTGCATTCAGACACTCACCAATAAATCACAGTCTTAAGAGGGTCCAATATGCACTATCATGTAAAATATCTTCTGGATCGGATCCAGAATGAGGCCAGGAAAAAATATTACATTTATGCATGCAAAACACAACTTGTTAATAGGCTTATATTAGAAACTCAAATCATCTCTTTATTTTTATTAAGAGGGGCGTTATCTTGCCTGTAGGCAAGATGAAGTGACACGTTTAGGCAAAATGAAGTGACCCTTGCATCGAGACAGGCGCGCCTGAAATTGATGATGCAATCACTCTTTTGGAAAAGCTCATTCTCCTGAGCTGTTGATCACACAGGATCAATATCTATTCTCACTCAAATGTAATTAGGTTATATACACATAGATAGAAGATAGAAAGCCTTTATTGTCATTGCATAGTGGATATACAATGACATCTATTTAGTCAAAGTTAATTAAAAGCATATTGCCTCATAAGTCATTTTCTCAAAGGGAATGTAAATTCCCCGAAGATGATGGAAACAAAATAACACCATGATCTCACGAAGAACCATCAGAGACAGCTCAGACAGAAGAGCGAAAGCTGTGGAAAAAAGCTGCAAAAGATGGAAGAAAATGCAAAGGATGACTTGAGGACATGAACAACAAGCGGGACCGATGGAGACAGAAGGCAAAGCGTTAGCTGTGGTGGATTATTAACGTTTATATGTATGTCAATGATTGTCAGCAGTGGCAGAATGGAGAGACAGATTGTCTGCCCCTGCATGTGGGAAGGCCCTGGAGGAAGGACAGACATGGACCAAAACAAATGTTTGATGTTGTGGAACATTTCACCCCCATAATGCACGTCTTGTCCAGTCCTCACGCTCAACTTAACAGAGTTCATCACACAGCCATCTTTTAATAAAAGAACAAAATAAAAAATGTTTTAGTTGCAACGCTCTAATTAATTTTTCCTACACTCTTCTGTTCACTGCTTTACGTGATTTTCTCTCTGCCGGTAGCAGCCAGAAGAAATAGAAGTGGCTGCAGCTGGTGGGGAGCGCTTGAGGGATTGTTACCTCCTGCAAATACTGACTGCTCAAAGCATCAGTCGCCCTTTTTTATTTTCAGCTTGTCTATAAAAAGATATTCAGTAGAGAAGAGGAAAACACACTTACAACATAGCCATAAAACGATTTGTAAAGCTTGATTAGCATCCTGCTTTATTATTAGAAATCTGGTGTAAAACAGACACAAAAAACTTGCATTTGAAAAATGAATGTATTTAAAAGTAGAAAATCAATCCGAGAGTGCAGACCTCCGCCAAGCAGCTCATTCACCTCCTAATTGGATTTACTAATCTGGATCTTTGATCTGGATTCTGGGAGTGAATTGAATGCATATTTTACAAGATATTATTTTTTTTTTGGAAAATTCAAAGTAAATGGGAAAATCCAGATTTTTTTGTATCCAGCCAGATATCCGGATCGCTCTTAAAATTTTAATGGGATGCAAAATTAGACCAAGACCCATCTTCAGATTTTTTTCATCAAGATGCATCCAGCAGTTTTTCCGTAATCCTGCTAAATGTTATTAAAATCGTGACAGTTTCCGCACTCCACATCCAATCCGGATGAAATTCACTGGTAAAATAGAGATCCCCACCCTACATGACTGTGTCAAATTCCATAAACATCTGTCAACAATCAACCGAGATATTGAGGAACAAATTGTGTAGCTCCATTGACTGCAACGTTGCTGAAAATAACAAAGTACAAAGTGTGTTCAACAAAGTAGTCCAGGACCTCTTCTGGATCGTTCCTAGTATCATTCACAACATTACCTGAAAATGTCATCAAAATCCGGCCGTAACTTTTTGAGTTATGTTGCTGACAGACAGACAGACAGACAGACCAACCAACGGCAGCAAAAACCTGACCTCCTTATCATGAGGACTCGGCGGAGGAGGCGTAAGGGTCTGCCTTCCTCTGGGGAACCCTGGTTCTGGTTCTCCAAAGGGCAGTCCGCACCGTGGTGTGTGAAAGTTTTAGTCCTGTTTGGAGTGTCGTGGTAAATTCCATGCAAAATTGATTGAAAATGGAGAGGACATAGTTCAATGCCAAAATATAAAATGTTATTTTCAAGATTAAGATCCCACCGAAATGATTTATTCCACAACAGTACTGTCAAACCCACAGATGTGCTCTATGATAAATTTGTGCATTTATAGCGGGGACAGCTCTAGAGTGCAGGAAGTAGACTCGTAGTCCTGGTAGCTCAACTATTCATCAGCGTTTGCTTTCACCTCAGCGCCGAGGACGCCAACAGGACGTTGTGCCGATGTTAACCAATTATTCTTTTCAGACATCATGAAACGATAACAACGTTGACACAATAAAACATTTAAATATTCAATTTTTTTTTTCAAGCTATAACTCTGATTTTTATTTTTTTTGCAAGTCGTTGTCTGCTGACTCGTCCAATGTTTGAGAGGGATGAGGGGGGGGGGGCGCTCCCCACAGATCACAAGGTAATGATCCATCTTAAGTGGATGAGTCTGACATTAATACAATATAAACCAGCAGCAGGTGACGATAGCGAAGAATGCATCTGTATATATAATGATTTTTCAGTGTTTCATTTTAGTCTGGTAATAAAGGTGAGGCCCGGAAATAGAGACTAGACACTAATGAAAGAATATGAGTCCTGATTTTGCTGCACATCAGTCATCAATCATCCAATCTGCTGCTGCAAATCTACTCGAGCTTCTCCTCCGCTCCTCGCCAAGTTATTCAACCACCATTAGGTGATTTCGTTTAGCCGTCTCCTCAGACGGCTCACGCTCCGACCAGAACTGCCGCCGCCAGTCTGTCCTTCTTCATTATTTATTTAATGACGTTTCTAAAACCGTCCTTCTTGCCTCTTCGTCTGTGACAATAAAAATTGACATTTCACAGGATATGTGAGTAATAGCCAAAAAAAAAAAAAAATAGAGATATCTGTTTTCCAGCTGTGACTTTTGAAGTGATGTGTTTTGGGCAAAATTCTTTTTTTTCCCCCAGTGATAAATGGGGAAGTTGTAAAAAAAAAAATCTTCAGCCCAATGCTAGCTCTGGATGCTTCTTTAATGATGTGTGACATTCAGTCCATGTTTTCTGATCGGTCCCTGGTTCACCTTCATTCTTTATAATCCAGGATGGATGCTAGACTGAATGTCTGGTGGACTGCTTTTATAAAGCTGGGGTGCTAGCCTGTGATACCGGCCCCTGAAACCACAGCTGTGACCTTCTGCTGGTCTGAGAGGCACGTCACTCCACAGCCACCCAATTCCCTTGAGTAAGGCATGACAAATGGCCATGAAAGAAATATAAGTGGAAATTAATAACATTCCTATAATGTAACTTTATCAATCTTCAAAATAAATCTAAAACATTTTTCTGCAAATTTAAAGAGAGAGAGCAACAAAACAAACACACAATTGATCTCATGGAACTCACTTTAGTATATATAAATATATAAACTACCTCTGGAGAACAATGATAGAGGGAGCCCTGCATGTTTTTATGATGTATGAAAGGAAAACCGAGGTCACTCTGACTAGAACCATCCCAATCAACTGATCAAGGGTTCTGGGGAACATTGTGAGGAGACTGAAGGAAATTAGTGAAAAATTTCAAAAGTAGACAGAGAAGAAGAATTAACATTTTACATTTGAATCACATAAGGGTGAAAAACATGCATCCACACATGAGGAAAAACTCTTGCGTCCCCTGATTGGAGCCTACAAGTGGATATGGGCGTGGTGGTGGGGTCGCTAGGGCAGTCGCAAATGCAAGTGGCGCCGGAGCGCTGACAGGCAGAGGGAGAGATGGGTCATTTTTGGGCTTAAATAGATCCTCGATTATGACGGAGTGTTGATGAAGTTTAAGACAAATGGCCAAAGTGCATGTAGATCAGATGGAACAGCACATATTTGATGCTGCAATGTTTGGCTCAAGGAGCCAGCGGGAGCAGCATTAGCTGGGCTACAACGCGACCCCCCCCCCCCCCTCCTTCCTGACATCAGATGAGTTTGACATTGTTGGAGGGGGCCTTTCCTTACTTTCTCCTTTCTATGATGCCACAGCAGAGCTGTCAGCAGAGGAAAATGTGTCTGGCTCCAAAGTTGTCATACTAATGAAAATCCTGGAGCAAACTCTTCAGGAGGAGGCAACAAAGCCGGCGCCTGCTGGAGCAGTGGTAATGGGAGCGCAGCTCATCGGGCAACTCCGGGAGAAGCTGTAAACTCTTTGCAGTCAATGAGCATCATGTCCCTCGCTGCACTCCTGGACCTCCAATTTAAAGCCATAGGAGGTTTCAATCAAACAAAAAACAAAAGACACAGAAGGAATAAAGCAGCTGGCCTCCGAGTGTGCCGCCATAATAAGGTCAAAACAAAGAAGAGAGGACACCCCCCCGGCTTCCACCTCTCACGAGGTCACTGGAATCTATTCTATTATTTTACATTTTGACAGCAATTATTCCCTTTCGAACACTTTCTAACACATTTCGCTGTTTCCTTTTAGCATCATGAAACTACAGATGACACAGTGGAGGTCCAGAACTACCTGCCTGAGACAAGATGGGAAATCCTCTGGAGCACTGGGTCTGCCACTTCTGCAGGTTTAACTACTTTTTTTTACTGCAAGTCTCAGAAAGACTATTTCAACGAAAATATAGAAAATTACCTCCTTGCTTTGAGGCAACAGCGCTATCCACTGCACCACCGTGCTGCCCCCAGTTTGTGTGTGATCATTTGAACATGAAATTACCATCCTGGCTGAGCGTCGCTGAGCCCAGACTTGTTTTTGCACCGTGTGCTTCTTACCTTCTGCCCTCCTGTCCTAATCCAAATAATCTCCTCTCCCCTTGTTCATCTCACCAGCGCAAAATCACAACCCTGCCTTTAAACACATCTTACGCCATGTTGAGCCGCCGCCATTGTTTACTTGATTTAGTTTGTCATTTAATGTGCTTCACTTTGTTGCTAATTAGTTGGCAGTGCCTTAATAAAATGCAAATAAAACCTCTTTAATCAAGCTCAGAAGACGACGAACCCCCTCCCTGGATTGATGGTGATGGCGTGAACATCCCAGTAGAAGACTGGAATCCAACCGACCCCCTCCCGACCAATTATATCATAAGGCAAACGTATGCATTGAACAACATCCATTCACACACCATCTTTGGTTTTGGCTAGAGTTTGCCCTTGACCAAATTATATCATAAAATTTTATTATGATTAAACCTCATTCATTTTACCTTTTTAAGATTAGCTTTTTATTGTCCCCCCCCCCCCTGTCATGTTACCTGTAAAAGGCCAAATTTCATGTAATGTCTTTTACATTTCATTTATATTAGTTCACACAAACACCCCATCCATCTGTTCCTGGCCCGGCCCCTCTGTCAAATTTTAGAACCCATTGTGGCCCGCGAGTCTAGATGTTGCCTCCATTTACATACCAGGTAATAGAAAAATCCTTTATGCCTACGGCGTGACGCATGGACGACATAGTTAATTAATGGAAATGTTGAAAAACGGCCTTACTATGTCACCCTAATCCATTCCTTGACCTATGGTACTTCTTTGTCCATGCACCGTCTTGCATCAAGACCCTCAGGAACATAATGAGGGAGGTCGTACTCCAGGTGGTGAAAGGTGGCATGTAAAAATTGATTGCATGAACTTAAATTAGGTGTGAAGGGAATAGTAATGGGGCTGTGAGATTCATTCATTCCGCTGGGACACATTGGACACATTTCTGTCTCATCCGTTGTCTATGAGACAGGTCAGCAACCTGCTGCAGTGCTCGCCAAGAAGCTGCCCAGTTTCCTGCATATTGACCGTGCCTGGGAAGGTGGGAAACAGCAGAAGCATGATGATGATGATGATGAAGAATGCTTTATTACTGTCATTGTTAATGTTTACTGTTCATTCATACTGCATCTCCTCCATGCTCGGTCTGGACACTGTGCAGAGAGACACAGGAAACCTTCTTGGCACAGCTTCCATTGATGTGCCGTCCTCACACAAGTGAATCTGTCTTTTATATATAAAGACATTGTGGCATGTTACATCAGGAGAAGCACCAGTGTGAATAATGGAATCTATTATGGCTGACTGGCGTTTTGCAGCTTGAGTTTCTGGATCCCAGCGTCGTGTTTGCTGGCTCCGTATCACTGTCATAACTTCCTGGGAGACTTGAACAACAAAGGGCAAGTTTTATTTTCATTAGCAATACCTTTGCTGTTCCAGCTATAAAAAAGTCAGCTGTGGAAAAGACTTATATGTGGCATTCAAGTTGTCCGTCACATTTAATTCCACAATGAAGTGTCAAGGGTGTTCGAGGCTCTAAGAACATTTACAGGAGCTTTTAAATCCTGGTGGGAATTTATCTTCAAAATCTTTCATCTTTACTTTGTTGAGATATCAGGTCTGCTTTTTCGTCCGTCCACTGCCGGTGGACGAGGTTGATTTTAGGAAGGTTTTCAACAGCAATTACACAGACTGAATTGCCATTAGTCATTTCCTGTTCAGTTAGGATAAATTGTGCTCACACTGTTGATCCCTTAATTTTTTACCCCCAGCACTGTGAGGAGTTTGACATTCATGATTTTAGGCGACATCAACAACAGCCGGGAAGATTGTCATGCAAACTGATGTAAAATTATGTTGCCTGATTTCGCAAGACTCAAAATGCTGAACTCAATGCAAAGAGGCAGGATGAACAAAAGCTCAATTGAATAATTTGACATGACGGTGTCAAATTCCATAAACATCGGTCAATAATCAACTGAGATATTGATTGAACACATTTTGAAGCTCCATTGACTGCAATGTTGCTGAAAATTTTAAAGTAGTCCAGGATCTCTTCTGGATCACCACCAAAATGTAATAATCTGTTCCTGGTAACATTTCAATTCTTGAAAATGTTATCAAGATTTGTCAGTAACCTTTTTGAGTTATGTTGCTAACAGACAGACAGACAGACAGAGGGCCAGTGAGCATTTCACCCGACTGAGATGTTTGGCAGTAGACTCAAGGTTTGTCTCTTGTTGTTTGGCCTTTACTGTACACATTAAATACTAATGTCAGAGTTTACAAACAATTCATATTTTTTAAATTATTTTGTTTTCTCTTTTTTTTTGCTTAATAATGACATTACGGTAATTCAATTTTCTGTGGACTGTGGTTTACCATTATCCTGATAAAGGTATCTTATGTTGGGCTGAAACTCTCAAGTTATTCTTTCTAAGACTTTTTCTTTCTCCCGTAATGTCATCCATCACGAGAGGAAAGGTATCTCACTGTGTCTCTCAGGCGTGTGGAACTAAAGCAGCGAGACTTTCGACTCCTAGGGATAGAGTCATTCTGAGAACATCTTAGCAGGGTTTTAATTTCCCAGGGGCACCTGGTGAGATCTTGTGGTTCCCAAAACACCAGTTTGGTCTGAAGACTGGCCAAATGAAACCCTGCAAAGACGAGCAGACTAATTAAGGTGCTGCCAATACCCACAGTCGCCGATGACCTGCAACAGGTCAGACTGTGAGAGGGCTGAACTATGTTTGATGCTGCTGCTGGGGGGTACTTTAAACTACAGAGCAACCTCTGTGTGTGCGAGCATATGACCTATTTGTCCCACTAAGAATTTTCTTTTTTTATTTGCAATCAGAATAATGCCTATATAATAGTCTCCCTCTCTCGACTTTGAATTTTGCCCTGGTTCAGACAATTTGGGGTTATAAATGTTCACCCTGACTTGAAAAGGACTGAGCCTCCATAATTCCAAACTGTACTTCAGTTAATGAATAGCTAGAGGAGTCAGGAGAGCAAAAAAAGCCTTTCTTCATTAACAAAATGAGCTGAAATATGTAAATAGAACCCTGACCATAAAATCTAGGGACAAGTCCTCCCAAAGAGAGACTCTTACATTAAGGACCAGACGTTAGTTTTTCTACAGTGTTGTGACAACCAGACAGAAAACGCAGAAAATGAATTGCCCCCCAAATATCTGCATTTATTTTCATGCCTGGCAGGATTAATGAAATTATTTCGAGCAGATGCCACAACATGTCTTTGGTAAAAATCCAAATCCAAACATCTGGATGTAAAGATGAGCTCTCAAACTAATTACAATTCAAGCTGTGAGAAAATAACAATTTAGCATTTATTGTCATATCGCGCATTTTTTTTACAACAACATTTTAAAGCAATAGTGGATTCTGTATAATCACTTTATGGGACTGATGGGAAACTTGGCAGCAGGAAGAGCTTCTAACGGAGCAACGTTTCTGAAGAGGGTGGCCAAACAGCGCTGTTTTGTAGTACTCATGCCATCTTCATCAATTATTGACGAGTTTCTCACCTTCAGCTCCAGTTCAAGCCAAGAACACCTTCAGGGAGCTCGAATCGTTTTAGTGTTTTCTAAACTACAATGTAAGCAACATGGCAGACATCTGTCCTCCTTTGAGGACAGTCATGTCCAGGCTTTATACAGGGAAGACAGATGGCTTGAGAGTCAAACTGGAGAAAGCATCCCTGGACAGAGGATGAGGGTGAAGACGCCATCTATCAGCAACAAACAATGCAGTATTGATCTCTGTCCCCAAAATCATAACAGCTCACCTGAGGGTGGGGGGGGGAGGGGGGGGGGCAACAAACCGTCACGTTATGGTCGCTAGTGACTCCTAGGGAGTCTTACTGTCCAGGTGGTTTTGCTCCTTTGTTAGGTTTCTGCTCCAACAGGAGTAAAAGTATTTGGACTATCTACCAGTCATTTAGAACTGGAGAAGCCTCTTCAAGTCCAGCTGATTTTTCATACAATAGACTAAGTTACAAAAACATACAAGTACAGAACACATCTCAAAAACAGCAGCATCAGGAGTGGATCCACAGACGTGCATTAGCAGCAGTAAAACTAGTATAATCCCGTAGTGCAAACAGAACAGTGCAAGTTACCAGTTGTAAAATGTTCATGAGTCTTACAGCCGTGTTCTTGTCATCACCTCACCTCACTGAGGGAACTAAAGGTCTTCACTTAACATTTATTGACCTCATTTTTCTTGTCAAAAATACTAAGAGAACGTGGTTCAGCATACGGATGAAATAAAAGAAAGATCACACTGACACAGAAAGTATCAAATAAAATGCACTTCATCCAACAGCTTTTACAGGATAAGACAGGGAGAGATGAAAATAAACACGTGCACCAGTTCCCTCATTCTACCCATTTGGAATGTGTCTGTATCTCATTTCAAAAATCCTTTGTTGACAGTCCATCAATTTATGTTATCGTTACATTGCCCACATTTATCAAGCTTGAACTCATCTGAACTGCGAATGTAAAACTCTCACCACCATTTCATTTTTCTAAATTTAGCCACGCTAAAAACAGAGGCCAAAAGATTAAGGGATGCACTGGACCAGATGGAAATGACAGTGAGCGTTTTTGTTCCAGATACATATTTATAGCCCAGACCTGCGTCAGATGACTCACATCATTGCGATTGTATTCATGGTTCATCATCACAGTTCACTGATGTCTCACTTAATGTGTCATAATTTATTTAATTTTCACATCGTGAATCTTCATAATCATCATTGCTGATCATTTCAAATGTCGTCACAGCCATTATATGTATTCGTGTTTCAGTATACTCCATACATTACACACAGAGTACTGCAATAGGACGCACAGAGGGTGAGGGAGAGAATGAAGGATGCTTTGTAAGGTGGAGAGGGGGAAGATGAAAGCTGGAGGCATCATACAGAGTGCACAGATGCCAGTTGGGATAGAAATAAACTTCTGCTCTGTCTCCTTGGTAAAACAGGATGTACTTTGTCTCCTGATTTACTCACCTGTTCGTGAGATGTATTTATTTTTAACTATTTGTTCTTATGTTAAATGGTTAGAAGTTAACTTTAACATAAATAGTTAATAAACAAGCCCAAACCTTTTCTTCCTAAAACAGGATAACCACTGGTGTTTAGAAGCTGCAGTAAATAAACAGAACTGCAGAATGTGTCTTGGTGTTTTATAATCGATGGGGACTTGTCTAGAAGCTTTTGTAAGCAGATTTTATACAGGAATTATACAGCTTTTATTGTCGTTGTCATCACAGTACAAATACAGTGATTTACATAAGAATGTTGAGCCTGAGCAGCAGATGCTCCAACCCCACATGCAACATCTGCTCATTTTTTGGACAGTGAACCACACTTTTCTTCTCATCTGCGGTGCTGCAGAGCAATCACACACAGCACAGCTGGAATATACAGAGTGTATTGATGTGCAGTGGAATGATTAAGATGAAGTAGTGTTTTATTCTCTGCAAGCCTGGAATAAAACACTTAATACTAGTAGATGGTGGTCTCCCCAAAGCTCTGGTAATAACCCTGCACGGGTACATTTATCACGGCTTATGAAGAAAATTTGAGGGAACTTTATTGAAAAATCTTTGTTGTTGTTTTTTTTGTTGGATTTTGACCAAACCAAAATAAAGAGGTTAGCTGTAAATGCGAAAATTATTAAAACTGAAAAAAAAGGTCACATCCCTAACCGCATGTATGAGAAAATTCAGAATCCAAACCTAGTCCGAGGTCAACACGTCACATCGGGAACATTAAGCCTCCGGACTGTTTGTAAAACAAACGTTGATTTTAACTAACCTAAACTTTACTATCGCCTTTTCAGATTAATTACATGTCAGAGAGGCTTTTTTGTTTGTTTGTCACATACAGATGCTACAGAAAAACCGACCTCACCTGTCTAGTTTAAATGCTGATAGATTTGACAAAGTCACAACCGTATCTGATGGCATGGAGAGAGATTATGCGACTGAGAGGAAATGTAATTCACCCGCTGGGTCATTTGCATTTAGTTTTCCACTTCTGAGTCGCAGTAAGTGGGTGAGTCTCATATACAGGGATAATGATGGATTTAGTGGAAGTATTTTTTCTTTAATGATTAGTGCTGTGCAGATTGCCAATATGAAGATACACTCTGACAGCCCAAGCACTAATTTGTATGCGATTGGGATTCCTTAACGCAACAAAAACACAACGCATGCTGTACACTGCACAAAATACAAAGCTGAAAAAGTGATTCGTCATTCCAGACTGAGTTTGACAGACAGATGAAGGCCATTTTTTAGATACGCTTTATGCACAATGTGATAAAAAAAAAGAAAAAAGATTTAAAATCGTGTGAATATAGTGTTTCCATATGGGACTAAAATAAAAATAGATAAGTAAGTATCTGATTGACTTGTATCGTTTTTTTTTTCCTCCTCAAAAACACTGTAAAAAATGTCAAACATAATATTTGCATGCTGTTGCATTTTATTGTCTATTTGACCTCTCCTGAAAAAAAGAATTTCAATAGGTTATCTCATTTTCTCAGTGATCTGGATACACATTTAAAAAATGACTTTCCGACTTTTATAAACCATATAAATCATTTTTAAAGACCATACATTGCAAAAAAAGTCCTTTCAATGTTCAATCTTTATGTAAATTGTCTCCCACCTTGCGCAACTTGAAATGATAAAACTCCAACAGATAGCTTGCAGCGATAGTTGGCCTCCGCCCAGTCGGGTCACAGCTGCCGGTGTCTTTAGATAAGGCGGATGTGAACCGAAATGTAATTCAGCTTTATCTTTACTGCTGTAATCTGCCGCAGTTCACATGCTGTGGGAATTTAATTAAGCACAGTAAAAGCCCCACCTTCTTCTCCACTAATTACAGAGTCATCAATCAGGCTTAATCACTTCCACTTTAACAAGGCTGTCCTTTACAACCCATTCTTGGTGGCTCTGTGAATTAGGCAGTAAAAAGAAATTAAAAGAAGCTTTACGAGACATACCTGTACACAGGAAAATATTAAATGAATTTACTAACAGAGCAGCCCGGTGGCACAGTGGGTAGCACTGTTGCCTCACAGCAAGAAGGTCCTCGGGTGGATTCCACACAGGGGCCTTTCTGTGCAGAGTTCGCATTTTCTTTCCATATCTGTGCTGGTTATCTCTGGGTTCTCCAGCTTCCTCCCACCTCCACTAACAAGCAGCAAGCTTATTTGAATTGGCTCTAAATTGACCATCGCTATGACTGTGCAGATGAATGGATGCTTTCCACCTTTTGTGACCCTGCGATGAACTGTCGGCCTGGCGAATGAATGAATGAAACCAAGAATTCAACGAGAACCATCAATATCTGCACGAGGAAAGGAAAGGATTATTAAAGCAAATACTTTTTTCAAATTAGATTTTGATAAAATCGTGTAGCTGATAATGGTGGACGGTTTTCTCGGTTATGAAGGCCACTGAGGGAGAGAGTGGGCAGCAAATTATTCTGAAATATTCATTGTAATGTGATTAAAGTGATAAAAATAAAAAAAGGAGGGTAGACTATAAATTCTCGGCTAACAAACGTTGAATATTGATAAGTAATGCCTTTTAAACAAAAGTTTAAGAACTGTTTAATGTACATTCTCCTTTTGCTTTAGTCTGAATAAAAATCAGCAGAGTGATTGCAAAATATCTAGTCTAGTCTTGTAAAAAATATATATTGGTTAAATTGACCTGCTACTCATCAAAGAGAATGCTGACTGATCAGCGAGTCTGGCAAATTCCAAAACAGTCTGGCATTTTGGCACAAAACTTCTGAACCTGTTCTAGTCATTTGCTAAAAATAGTGAACTTTGACCTTTGGCTGCCTGCATATCTAATTCTCATACTTGGTCACCTGACTGAATAATAAGAAGGCAAATGCTCTGGCTGCTTGGGCACCTATGAGGATGGATGCAGACCTGGTCACACACGTTGTCTTATTGTAGCAACACATTTTTATCAAGTATCTTATTTTTATTTTATCATAGTTTCAGCATAGCTTGGGTTTTAGTTAGATTTCTACAATGTTTTACCACCATCTGCCCAGATGATAAGTCACTCGTTCAGCCCACTCTTCCTCATTAACATATCTGCAATAAGAGATGAGTAATCCTCACACAAAATTATTTTTCTTTTACACTGTCTCCATGGTAACTCGGTTTGCCCCGTTATGTCATCAAATGCAATGGACACTCAGAATGTGACTTGTTGATCGTGAATGCCTCTTCCGATTATTTGGAATTGAATTATTATTTTAACAACCCCATTGAATCTATTCCAAAGTTGGATGTGTTTCCTCCTTGACACAGTTACGTCGTAAACTGTCAGGTAGTTTAGTTGCAACTAACAAAAACATTAGTGTTTATGGATGTATTTGTTTAGATATATGATATGTGATAATCACGTAGATGTGGATATGACTGTGATTTCTATTCTTTCTTCTTGCTCCGTAGAGAAATAGTTATAGTTTTCAAATAAGACTCTTATTGAAGCCTTATTTGAAAGTACCTCCTTCACCTCTCTGTCAACCTGCTGCGTGACTTCTTCCTCTTTCTTTCCTTCTTATCTGTATGTGTCTGGGGGTCTTTTCCTTAGTCTTTCATGTCTTTCAAGCATTTTGCCTTCCTTATGAATTGAAATAAACATTAATAATATTCAGCATTCACATTTAGCTCAAACAAGGATGCTCAGCTGTCGGGGAGAGTATAAAAAACACATAATCACAGGAGGAAACCTTTTTTCTACCCTTTAGTCTTGAAATTGTGATTATTCTAGGCAATAAAAGTTTTTAAAGATTCCAACTAAGGTAAATGGCATAACCACAGCGGAGACATCGCCACGTCAGGGAGGCCTTTTTATTGTTTGTGTGTAATTACCAAACCCAGAAATAGCTTTTCACATTGCATTGTTCACCCACTGTGTCGCAAAAGGTAATGGCTTTTCTGTCTTTCTGTCAGTCTATTTCACAGCAAAGCAGACATTTCAGCAAATGTGCTTCCACACTCCGCCTAGGTGCATAACAATCATTTCTGTACAACCAATGAATGCACCTCAGACTCCTGAAATAATGCGCCTTGACCTCAAGAGACGTGAACTTTTGACTCAAGTGCCCGAGCATGCCGTGTGAAATAAAGCTGGACAGCTCTCAGCATGACTGAGCAAAGCTGGCAGTGCGTCTGTGGCTGTTGCAGAACAGACAGCATGTAAGCGTTAAAAAAAAAGACAAGCAGGGTTCTAAAAACCTCCAAAATAGATTTGTCAGTAAATTAAAAGGTAATAAATCACCTGTTTATTCTCCCTTGGTCTCCCTTTTGTCATGTCTTCCTCTTCTTTTCATGCAACCTTTCAGCCCATGTTCTCTTTTCCATGTTTGCTTTAATTAACACCTTTAATCCATCTGCCTACACAGTGCATGTGTTTTCTTTCTTTATATCCCTCATATTCTCCCCCTCTTTGTTTGTTTGTTTATTCATCTTCGTGCACACTCCCTCCTCTCTTTTTTTTCTTCTCTCTGCAGTGGTCAGCTGCAGAGTGATTCACTCCCTGATGACTGTGACCATGTCTGCATGTTAAATTAATCTTTCAAGCTCACACACACACACACAGCAAAACATTGAAAAAAAGAAAAAGGGAGACAGACAGATGACAAACACAGCATTAGTCATTTGCGTTTTGCCCTTGTGGGCTGTCGTGCCCTTTTAAAAGTCAAGTTTCACTCTGATTAGCATTACAAATATGCTCCTTGTGTTTTGCGTTTGGTTTTTTATGGAAAATGGGTAGTCTGCGCTCATTAGGTAGGATTAATCTCTTTATTGAGAGAAGGGAAAGCACAGGAAGATTCTTGGCAGGCACATTTGTGGCATCCGCAATCATTTCTATGGCCAAGTGTCCCTGCTTCTGGAGTTTGGACTCACTCACAGCATTTTTCTCAATTTCACAGGGGTTATAGTATATTATTTAATATACACGCACCTATTCTACTCATCGTTTAGTCACCCACCACCAATCAAGAGTTTTCCATTCAAACCAAACTTACCAAGTAAGTTACCATCAAGAGCATTTCAGAGCAGCTATGGAATCCTCTGTGTATCATTCCAATGAAATGTGTTCCAGTTCTGTCCACATCAGTATAGAATGGGCTTGAATGGAATCCCAAGATAGTTCTGATGTGTTGGATCACATGTTTGGCCAAAGCTACAAATCTTCAGGCTTGGACAGCTTCATTGTGTCCTGGGTTCTAAAGATATCCTCCAAAAAAAAATGAATGGGTTCGCTAAGAGGGAAAAACCCAAAGTATAAGGGATTCTGTGTCTGTTTACACCATAAATATAATTATCAAAATGACAAAGTTGTTATTTTATAATTTTGCTGTATGCATTGTGTGTTTTGGCTTATTTAAAATCCATCCATCCATCTATTCATTTTCTACAGCCGCCTTTTCTGCCTGGCTTGTCCTGGGGAGTTGCTGGAGCCTATCCCAGCTTGCTATAGGCGAGAGGCAGGGTACACCCCGAATGCGTTCCCCAGCGCCTCGCAAGGCCACACAGACACAAACAACCACTAGCGCACATGCTCACACACTACGGACCATTTGAAGTGATCCATTCACCAAACTCAATGCAAGAAATTATTTTTATGGAAGATTCTGCACCTCAAAATGGTCAAATAAATGTTCTGGTGCCAATTGTGGATTTAGTGTGACATATTTGTAGCATAGTCAAACGTGACAATTCATGCGTAGGCTTGCTGTGTTCTATTCCTTTACATAAACCTCTGCCTTCTTTCATCAATGAGTGGATTATTTGCTTAACATTAACAATACCTCAAACGTAATTTATTTGCGATAAATGTAATGTGTATTTATTGAGTTAATCATTGTCAAAAACATCCCTGAACATGATTCAGCGTGAACATTCTTCTTCTCCCTGGGTATGCAGTGGCCTGGCTTTGTATTTGCTTTTTGTTTAAAAACACAATTTAAATCAGCAGTGGATAAAATAATGCCCCGAGGAGAAGTTCTGGCCAGTTAGATAAGGAGTGAATTCGAGCAGAGTGACAGAGGCACAGCTGTACTCGGACATCCTCTGTCAACCTGATTCACACTGAGGGTCTATCTTGTGAATTTCAATTAGATCTTGCTTGACCAGGCAAAAACTACACAAAAAAACGGTAATTCTAGCTAAAGCGTGGGAATGTTATCAACCTCTTTAACCCTTTAAATCAAGCTAATAGCCTTATTTATGGTAATACAATGTAGGTGATCTGTCAGATGCTGACACAGACCTCCGCCAAGCAGCTCATTCCCCTCCTGATTGGATTCACACCATCCCCATGGTGATCTGGATCATCATCAAAAGGTTCTAAATTGTTCTTGGTATCTTTATACACCAACCATGAAAAGTAAGAGTTGATGTGTATTTGTAACTGATTTTGTAATCCATAAATGGGGTTTTCGATGTTACATTTTTTTAATTTCTCCTGACCTTATTCTGTATCAGACCAGGATCCTGGATTTCAGACCCCTTTTAAGACTGTGATTTTTGGTAAGTGAATTGAATGCATATTTTACAAGATAGGATGTTTTGATTAAGCCTCCATTATAAGCACAGTACCGGTAAATGGGAAAATCCAGATTTTATTTTATTTTTTCAGGTAGGAGTGAAGTATAAATTGAACATGAGGCTGTGTGTACGTAAAACCTGATTCTTAGAGAGAGAAAATGAATAATGCTTATTCACTGTTTCCTCATAGCAATGAAGGATTTGCACCTTTTCCCCATGGATTTTCTCCAGCTTTCTTCCACATGATTTGCAGAACATACAATCGAGGTGACGAGCCCACAGGTTTGAATGGGAATCATCTTAGCATGTCACAGTAATTAAGCATGATCTGCCCAGACAGGGCCTTTGACAAAATTTCATTTCATTTCATTTTCATTTTCTAACCGCTTATTCCGCTATCGGGTCGCGGGCCAAGCTGGAGCCAATCCCAGCAGTCAATGGGCGAGAGGCAGGGGACACCCTGGACAAGCCGCCAGTCCATCGCAGGGCAACACAGAGACAGACAACCAGCCACACACACACTCACACCTATGGGCAATTTTAGTGTCACCAATCAGCCTAGGCTGCATGTTTCTGGAGGTGGGAGGGAGCCGGAGAACCCGGAGAGAACCCACGCAGACACGGGGAGAACATGCAAACTCCTCACAGAATGGCCACAAGCCGGAGACGAACCTGCGACCATCTCGCTGTGAGGCAACAGTGCTCACCACTGCGCCACCGAGCCGCCCCCTTTGACAAAATGAGTTATTCAATTGGTTTAAGCATGCAAAGGTTACAACTGCAAATGAGAAGACGAAATCACATATACTATAGCTTTTTAATGGATTCATTATTGTTTTTACTTAAATATGTAAGAGAAGGTGAAAACGTTTCGTTCAGTATGTTTTTTATGAGTTACAATGCTCAAGCAATTAGACATAACTGCGGGCCAGCAATTAATGGAATATCAATATCATGACCAAATCTGTTTATTCAAAGGGACCTATCCTGTTGTCAGTTTATTGTGATACTCATCCCACAGTGGGTGCATGCTGTAAATATCAGAACTGATTTCAATGAATGCAGATAACACATCACAAAAGGCCAAGCAAGTGACTAATGAGGTGGGATTTTAAGTCCTTTTTCCTTACAAAAGAATACTGTACGTTAAACGATCCGAGCCAGGCGGATAAGCTGAAGACGTGCATGGTGATCTTTCCCAAAGGCGTCGGCCGCAGCATGCTGAGTGAAACACAAGGAATAACTCCACCCATGTCCCCTGTTTCCCCCTGTTTGCTTTAGTTTTCGTTCCTTCCAATTTACGGAGCAAGCATTGCTTTAAAGCAATGATACATTAGTCTCCTCTTCCTTTCTGCTTTTTACAAGACCTTTTAATTATTTAATATGAGCTAAGAGGAGAGTCCCCACCCTTCTGGAGGAAACACGTCTTGGAGGCAAAAAAAAAAAAGAAGAAATTATTCAGTATCACTTATTAATATGCAGCATTTCAAATGTGTTTTCAAGGGAATATGATGTGGAATATACATTTATGGCTGAATTTCAGGTGAGACTGCTTTACGGTTAATGCTACATCTAAAATGCATTAAAATAAACATCAGACATAATCAAAGAATGTATTTGACATGCAGAGAACGGGGGGGGGGTTGGATACTTCAAACAAAAAGGTAAATTATATTTTATCCCAATGCCATATTTAGCTGTAAACTGTTAATTATGTACCAGCTGTGCAAGTAGGGATTAAAATACTTCCAGTACGACCTGACAAACATCTCAAATAATCTGACTTTAATTAATGCTTCTAAGTCTCGGCTCAAAGATAATGACCACCTTGTGACAAACTGGACACCAGACAAGTAACAGCAGTGTCTCGTACTCAGAAGTCTCGGCTGCTGAAAGTCTGGCACTGGGAGAACAAGCCCCAGAAATCCATGTAAAAGCGTAAAATATTCAGAAACTTCAGGCGTCCCTACGATTATCACTCTCTCTCTCTCTCACATACAGAAACACACAAAATCTCCCAAAATACCTTCTTATTTTATGCAGTTTAATTGATGCATGCAACTCTGCAACCAAAATGCACAGCCGCCTGCATAATGCACAGTAAGCTACATAATCGAGAAGAAGCTTCACATTCACAAACTACTAAGTCAGCATTTACTAACTCTGCTGACTGCTGACGCGTACAAAAACATTTGACATTTCCTTATTGTTTCAAAGCTGGTCAAACATTCGCCTTATCCAGTTATGACTTTTTCTTGTGTTTCTTTCTGGGGTGTCTATTTTCCATGTGTTAACAACCATGTGGCAGCGTGGCTTGGTTGGAGTTTAGCGCCCCCCCCCCCCCCCCCCCCAAAAAAAAGGAAAAAACTACAAAAGTATTCTAACATGTGCACTCAATCTCAGAGAGGCACAATATAATATAATATTACCCCATCAAAATCTTGCACACATGCACGAGTAGTTCAATCAACAGAAAAGCCACAGCAAGAGGGGGGGTCACTCACTCTATTGAATGAGAAGGCCTTGGTGGTGAAATGGTGAAACAGAAGGCAGAGCCGGCAGAAGTGTGTTAAGTAAAGGACATTTTGAATAATTCATCAACCTGAGTGAAACATTTCGACTAACTAAAAAATCGCTTTTATTTGATGATTCACATGTGAGTGAGATAATTTTGAAATGAAAGCTCGCCACCCTTTTAGCATTTGGTTCCCACATAGCTATTGAGCTCTTCACATTGCGTGTTCAATACAGAATCTGCTTTCCATGTAATTGAGATGGGTGTTTAACTCCACTTTGAGACAGGCCCTAATGCTAAACTTATCAACCATAGTACTGATAGCATCCGGCTTTACTTGGGAAAATAACATTTCCCGTTGTTTGATACTATGTTTTGCAAGTGAACATGGAAAACAAGCATGTTTTGCAATCATCTGGTCTGAGTGTATCACATGTATCATATACACACAAACTGACAAATGCACTGAATGGCCGGCTCAGAGCTCATCCCTCCTGCAGCTTTAAAATCTTTTAAGCCTGTTGTAATGACTCTGAGGAAATACATAAATGAGTCAAAGCTGGAGCTCCAGTCCTGCTTTAAATGTCCTGTCAAGAGTTTTGGAAGCTGCTGCCACAGATCTGAATGATTTCACTGACACTGTGACATCTTACACCAGCTTTTGTGAGGACCAGGTTCACTCCCTGGCCATGCACCAGGTCAAGGAGGGAGGCTACAGCATTGGTGACCGGTCCCTGTTGAAGCAAGCCAGAAACAATCTGACAAAGATCAGCAGGGCGCCCCCTGCTGGAACCTCTGCAGTTTACCTATTAACAAACTGCAGAGCCGACTTGGCTCCCTGTTTGTGGACTTCACCTTAGTGTTCACCAGCTATTGTCCCTGAGATCCGTTTCTCAGGACCAGAAGTGGACTTTCCACATAGATAATTTGGAAAGTCCACGTTAAAGAAGACTCAACAGGTTGTATTTCCTGCAACAGCTCTGGAGGTTTTTTTCTAAAGAGTACTGTTTGCTTATCTTTTATAATCTTCATTCAATGGGTTTTTTTTTTCCAATTAAAATTCCCAACACCTTGTACTTTGTGAGCGAGCTAAAACAGAATCAAAGTCCTTGTTTGTGTGCATGTCTGATTCTAATTACACCCTGCATTGATTAAGTCAGGTTTGGGAGTTTTTATGCTGTAAAGTGTTGCTTATGGCAACTTTCATGGGCGTGAGAGAAACCAGGAAACAGCTGATGATTGTTTATATACAAGCAGTCATGTGACAAAAGGTGGCAACGTTAAAATGTAAGCCTGTATACCAGATATCAATCGAGCCAGGTCCCAATATGTTCAGGCCAATTGCACATTACAGTAGCAAATAGTTGATGTTTGTTTGTTATTTTTTACACAGTCGTACATTTTTCTTTGCTCTCTTTAATATACTGAATTCTGAGATGTTCAGTTTCCATCTGTTTTTGATCTTCAAGTGCAGATGGCTACCGGTAAGCTATTAGTCCATGCTAACTATTCCTAATGAAGTGACTCCAGGGGGGACGGCATTGGAACTGATATTAACAGAAGGCCTGTGTAGTCAGCCACCAAATTGAACAGATGGGAATCAAACCCATGCATAAGCAGTATATGTGAATGGAATGTATGTCCTCTGCTTTCCAAAAGTTTCTAAGTTTAGATATTTTGTTGTCATGCAAGTGTTTTATTATGTGGATTTATGCGTTTGCAGTGAAATTACTACAATGTCATATATTGCGGATGTATCTGCTGTAAAAACTGTTTGCAAGTGAAATGTTACACAAGAACACTTTTGAAAGAGCATATTTTAAATGCCAGGGAAAGTTTTTATAGTTTTGTAATGTTAAAATTTGTAGAGCAAAAATAGACACACACACACACACACACACGCAAACGCATACTACTAAAGCTGTTACCAATTCAATTTCACATTGTTTTGTGCAAACTCCGTACTGACTACTGGGATGGCTGCTGACTGGGACTCACTGTCGACACAGAAATGACAGTGAGAAGAGCACCAGCAAATGAAATATATAGAAATAACAAGAAAACATAACTCATGATAAAATTAGACCCATAAAAACAGTCTGCCCATTGCACTTCAACCAGAGGGTCACCGGTTCAAGTCCCGGCCCAGACAAAAATCCTTATTTTGCTTAGGGCCCCAAAATAACTTGGGCCGGCCCTGCATATTTGCAGAGTAAAAAATGTAACTGTGAAATAAATCCGACAATGTTAGTCAACATGCATGTACGATAGCAAACAGCAAATATGCTCCATGGGCTTCAAGAGAGAGAAGGAGACATTTGGTTCCATCTCTTTCAGCGTGTAGAAGCCAGTGCAGAGTCCTCTGCATTTTGGAAAGACTGCTGCCTGCTGCTTCTCTTACATTGGGAGAAAGAAAAGGAGTCAGTTCAGTGCTGATGTAGTTACATAAGTGCATTAAGTCCACATCGCTTTTTGCTGCCAGTCTATCATTAACCTTGACTGTATTTCCACTGACCCTAATCTCTCTCTCGCTCTCTCTCTCTCACTCTCTCTCTCTCTCTTTCTCTCTCAGGTTAAATATGCACATTTAATAATATATTGTCTGTAATCACTTTCAAATTAATGTGAGGGCATCTTTACATTTCAAAAACATGTCACTCATCTGGCTTTATCTCCTCTGGCTTTATCTCCTCTGGCTTTATCTCCTCTGGCTTTAACTCTTCTGGCTTTATCTCCTCTGGCTTTATCTCCTCTGGCTTTATCTCCTCTGGCTTTAACTCATCTGGCTTTATCTCCTCTGGCTTTAACTCCTCTGGCTTTAACTCCTCTGGCTTTAACTCCTCTGGCTTTATCTCCTCTGGCTTTATCTCCTCTGGCTTTAACTTCTCTGGCTTTATCTCCTCTGGCTTTATCTCCTCTGGCTTTATCTCCTCTGGCTTTAACTCCTCTGGCTTTAACTCTTCTGGCTTTAACTCTTCTGGCTTTATCTCCTCTGGCTTTAACTCACCTGGCTTTATCTCCCCTGGCTTTATCTCCTCTGGCTTTATCTCCTCTGGCTTTATCTCCTCTGGCTTTAACTCCTCTGGCTTTAACTCCTCTGGCTTTAACTCCTCTGGCTTTAACTCCTCTGGCTTTATCTCCTCTGGCTTTATCTCCTCTGGCTTTATCTCCTCTGGCTTTAACTCCTCTGGCTTTATCTCCTCTGGCTTTAACTCCTCTGGCTTTATCCCCTCTGGCTTTAACTCCTCTGGCTTGAACTCTTCTGGCTTTACAGTAACCCAATAGTATCTTATTGCCTCACTAGGAAGAACATTATAAGTCAAAAGTAAATCATGCAGTAATGTTTTTGCCAAGATAATGATATGCATTAAAAAGGTAATAAAAACATTTCACAGGTAAAAACATGATCATTTCTCATTTAACAGTGAATACCACACATTGAACTAGATACTAGAGAGTTATGGCTTGGGATTTCAAATTAAAAGCACCAACCAACATCCATATTTCACATGTAATGCTGGCAAATTTGGTCAAAGCATGTGTAAATAGTTATTTGAATTTGCCTCACTATATTTGTGAGGCAAATGGTTTTTCAGGACTTGATCAATTCATGCTGTAAGTCACAAAAAAAGATCCTTAATGTATCCAAAGCAAATTCATCCATGTGCGAAATGAGATAATCATTACTCTCATCTGTTCATCCTAAATTCTTGTCAAGAAGAATTCTCCGAGGAGGTGTAAAGCAATACTTTGAAGTGCTAAACTTTATTTTAAGATAAATATGTTTTCATGTGATTAAAACTTTTTTTTTTTTCTTTTTTCTTCCAATGAGATTCAGCTGTTAAAATGCCTTCATATCTGAGTACATACAGTACATTCCTGTGTCTGAGGACGTGACGTGTCAACTGTCAAGTTATGTAAAAGGAGGGTGACGGCAGGAACATAGCAAGAATGCCATGCTCAGGGAGCTTGGGGGGGGGGGGATACTAATACCCACTCAGTGTCAAAACCCACTCACATCCACATGACACCTTTCAAAGGAACAACAGTCAGAGAGCGGCGATTAAAAAACAATACATATATGTTTATTTTACATGAATGGCACATGTTCTGTACAAACTGTAAACTAAATACTGTCGGCTTATAATCTTTGACATCACTTCCATGAGTTAACACCAAAAACATGTAAATAAACACATACATAAATAGTCAAAGACTGTCACATTTTACAGTAAATTATAATCCCATACTGGAGAAGAACATACAGCAGTTTACTACGCATGTACATTAAGGATTTTTTTTTTTTAAGATAGCACTTGTGTTCATCACAACTACATTTTGAACATCATAGTACAATACTCTATCCTTGCATTTGTCAATCTTAAATACTGCAAACTGTAGTTGTAGTATTTACATGAAGCTCTGTCACTGAATCTACTTTGAGGTAGGGACTCATCCAAAACAGTTTAAATAAGCTGAGACATTACGCCTCCACATTCCCAGGATGTGGGAGGGCTGTTCGGCCTGGCATCTGCCGCGTCCCGTTTCCTGCCGCTGGAGCGAGAGCGGAGATTCTGTACTCTGATTTGCTCAAGTTGTCATATGCCATGTAGCTACAGCGACTGAGAGTCCATGTTCTGTCACCATAGCGCCCCAAAGCAATTTGCAGGGAAGCCTGGGGGAAGCTCTGGAACAAACAAAACAATTTGCTCCTGGGACTAACCTCACATCACCCTTCTCCGAAATCAAAGCAGTGGCATCTGGAAAGATGACTCACCAAGTTGACATGTTCAGGGCTTGACGGGCAAGGTGGGGTGGGGGGGGGGGGGCATGTGGAACCGTAATACAGTAGTAGAGATCATTCGCCTCTCAGATAGAGGTTTGTTCTCCAAAGATGAAGATAATCTGGTAAAATTGTAAATGTCAATGATGTCACAGCAAATGACATATCAATCAAAGTATCATTAAAAGTACCTCCCCCATTAAACATTTATTTAGCCTACAAAAACACTGGTTAGATCACAGACGAAGCTACAGCACAGCCACATTCAGCCAATAGGAATATCGGCTACAGCAATAATAATATGAAGGAGATGAGGAAGAAGAAGATGGGCATGTGATTCGACGTTTAAATTCAAACCACAGAAAGGTAGCATTTGTCCCCGTCTACTCGATAATGAAATCAGCCTTTGTTAACGTCAGGAATACTCACTGAGTAGACAGCGGCAGCCGAGAGAGATAGAGGGAGAGTAAACCTCCCCATGGCAGTTCGTTTGCATGTCCAGTACTGACATATTATGTGCACTTCATGCTTTATCACATGGAAATAATTAGGGACTTAATTAAGAGGACGCGATGTAGAGAGAAGAAGGAGGGTTAACTGATATGGTTGATGATTCCTAAAAGGCATATGACAAAGAGCAAAGGGAGAAGCTATGGCAGGTCATATTATGGAGCTTGCAATTAAAGTTTTGCACTTGGAAAATCTCATATATTTAAAATGAGAGAACACGAATCAGAATCTCAGTTTATAAATGTTCATTTTAAAATGAAACCCGCAGGAGCGAAGAGCAGGGAGGACATGGAGCCGCTGCTGTGTCACAAACTCAGCCACATATTGAGCTGAAAGATCCCCCCCCCCCCCCGCTTTGTTGCCATCTAGATAGCATTGGATTTTCCAGAGCAGGAAAATCAAATGCTTTATTCAAGAGCAATTGCCTTCTATTGGATCGTCTCTTCCGTTCCCTGATGTGCAGCAGTTTCACGCCTTCATGGACACACGCAGCACGTGGTGAACAATCAGCATACAATGTCAGAAAGCATGCTGCTGAACCCCCCCCCCCCCCCCCCCAGCCACACTGAACCCAACAGAAATGGAGCTGTGCAGGCTTTGGACTGGAGCTAATTATGTTTGGTTCTATCGTCATGTGTATCAAGCACAGACTTTTTAATTAATTAACTGTGGAAAAACACTTCAGCTTCTGTCAAATACAAATGTTACTTATTGTTTTTAATTAATTAGATGGAGATAGCAAATTGACTACCCCGTTCTACAGACAGATTTGTATGGGGATTTTTTTTTATGTATTCAAATTCAGATCAAGATTTTATACTTTTTGAAAGAAGAAATACACCTTTTATCTTGCAAATTAAAATACATGCTGCAGCCTTCCTTGCTGTGACACTACTAACACTGTTGTTTCAGCAAATGCCAAATTTTCCATTATCACATTAATGTGATTAATGGGGAGAGAGATGCACGGCATATTCTGCTGTCAGCATAACCCGACTCATGATAAACTGAAAAAGAAGGATGGGCTAAATTCAGTGATAATTGTTAGTTTCCACACCGGCCAAAGTGAAAACTCAGAAAACTGCAGCTTAGCCTTTGCTGTGAAATTAGTCGTTGCAAATGGTATTACTTTTTGTATCGTATAAACTTATCATTAATAAACTATCTGTCAAATATTGACGCAATCAGTGGAAAGAGTGGCTCTGTATAAAAAACAATATATAAATGTCGATTTGATAAACGTATCAGAAACATTTCACACCAAAGACTGACCTACTGAAGACTTTCTATTGAAAGATTGTTTTTGTAAGATTTTATTCCAACTAGCCTCGACATGTAAATTAACGCTACAATGCAAAAAAAAATAAAAAATGAGGAGAGGCAAGAAAACGATACCTAATGTCCTAAAACGATTCTCAACTTGACGGTTTCTATTGGATTCTACCGCTGCTAATAGAGCGATACTGCATACTCCACATCACTATGGCCCCCTCTGTTCTGCTCTTTTTTTATATATATATTATTATAAAGTGGTGGCTTTTGCCAAAGATGGAATCATAGGCCTGAGAGCTGCCTCAGTAAACAGACTGGAGAAGGCAGACAGGAGCAGAAATACATAAAAAGGAGGAGGGTGGGGTGCAGGTGTACAGAACTATGCTGACTGTGGGAAATGTCGGGAGAAGAGCAGAGAAAACAGGTTGGCAACATAAAAAAAACTAAAAAAATAGGAGCAGCGTGAGGGAGGAAGAGACTTTCCTGACAGAAAAGAAGCAAGCAGAAAAATGGAGACACCACCGGTTCCTTGAGAGGGTTCGCTGAATAGTAGCAGAGCTCAAATCCCCCCCCCCCCCCCCCCCAAAAAGTGATGGGATAAATGGAGGAAATTCCAAGTGGGATATTCTGATTGGCCCCAGGATGGGCATGGATCATAATAGCATGGTTGAAAACAGTACTGTAGACGACAGGAATGGCCTTTCTTTTTCTCTCTCTTTTCAGAAACCTCTTGGACCTCGTAGTATAACAGCTTTTACAACTGATACGCAAAGATAACATAATTGAGGAGGTGGGCAGGTCATAATATCTAATAATTATAAATATTTGATGTGCATTATTGCATTGATCTCATTATCTCCCCCCTCCCCAGCTGTCGAGCAATATGGTCTGACGTTTTGTGGTGGCGACATACATTATCAGTATCACTGCAAATCAAATAAGCGCACGTCCCATTGACTCTGATAAAGAAACTTCAGTTTCCCCACCGTGTCTGATGTTTTCTTTGCTCACTTTCTATCTTGCTGTTAACTTTGGTATGAGGAGCAATGCAATTTTACCTCAAGTACATTACCACTGCAAGACAGGCATTTTGACTCTACAATAAAAAAAAAAAATCAGTTAAAAAATATACTGAAGACAAATTACTGCAATAAAATAATTGTATTTGTACCAAATTGACTTGGACCACATTACCCTTTGTTCCATGAAGCACATAGAAAGCACCTACCTACCTGTTATAGCTACTACACCATCCTCTTTGTACTGTGTTTACATCCGAGCAGGATTGTGTCCACACTGTACAGTTTACAAATGCGCATGTTTACACGTTGGTTGAGCCAAAATGTATGCATGTACTCGATAGCTAGTGTTCGGCTTTATTATTCACATTATCGTCATTTATCATCAAACGTGGGCAATTGATCAATAAATTCTAGTCTTTTGCAGATAGTTATATCCAGGGTAAAGTGCATTTACTTAAACATTCTGTAGGTTTTAATCTATATAGATTTTTTTTAGTGCGTGTGGCAGTTTCATTGTCTTTTAAATCGCTCCAGCCAAGCATGTTCTAAAACATGTTTGTTCCTTTTGCTGTCCTTCTGTCCGTTTGTGCATTCATGTCACATGACTCACTTCTTGGTGCTGTCCGTTCTGTGTTATCGGGTTGATCTTTTCCAGTGTGACCTCAGTGTCGCTGTCCAAATTTCCAGAGATGCCTGGGGAGAGTTTCTCCGGGCTATCGTTCAACACCCCCACTTCGACCCCCCCCACATATTCCTCCCTCGTCTGTAACTCCTCCTCCTCCTCCTGACACAGGATGCTGTGGGGGACCACGTAGCTGGCTGAATGGTTGTCCTCCTCTGGAATGTGACTCTTGGGCTGATACTGACAGTCGGGGTTGGAGGTTGGGGCGCCCGTGTTGTTGTTAATGCTGACAATTTCGATGGCGTTGCTCCCAGGGCAGATCCGGTGGCAGCCCAGGAGGATGGAGAAGGCCTTGCGGAAGTCGGCGTTAAAGGCGTAGATGATGGGGTTGAGTGAGGAGTTTGCCCAGCCGAACCACACGAACACATCGAAGGTGGTGGAGCTGATGCAGGGGAAGTCCGCGGCGCCGTCCGTGAAGTTTGGCTCGCAAAACGGAACCATGCAGTTCAGGATGAAGAAGGGCAACCAGCAGCACACAAACACCCCCATGATGACTGAGAGCGTTTTTAAGACTTTGGTTTCTCTCTTGAACGACATCTTGAACGAGCTTTCGCTCTCTACGTTGGAACTGTTCCCCATGCTGCTGTGGCGATTTTTGGCACTTTCTGCTGCTCGCTCGAGAGCCGATATTCTTCGAATCTGCTTTTGTGCGATGCGGTAGATCCGGGTGTAGGTGACGATCATGATGGCCACGGGTATGTAGAAGCTAATCAGGGAGGAGGAGATTGCGTAGGTCCTGTTGAGGCTGGAGTCGCAGTTGTCGGCGGGCAGATTACCAGGGTACGTTCCATTTAGCCCCGCGTAGCTGGTGGTCTGAGCTTTGTGCCAGTTTAGCTGAACAGGGATGAAGGAGATGAGGACAGACAGGGTCCATGCCACACTGATCATCAGGCACGCCACTTTTGGGGTCATCTTCCGTTCATAGCGGAAAGGACTTGAGATGGCCCAGTAGCGGTCGACACTGATCACGCACAGGTTCAAGATGGAGGCCGTTGAGCACATGATGTCAAACGCCACCCATATATTGCAGAACTCGCCAAACGGCCAAAACCCCACAATTTCGGTCGCTGCCTTCCACGGCATCACGAGGATGGCCACCAGAAGGTCAGAGATGGCGAGGGAGATGACAAAGAAGTTGGTCACCTTAGACCGGAGGTGTCGGAACTTGGTCACAGCAGCGCACACGAGGGTGTTGCCGAGCAGCGTGGTGAAGATGAGGAGGGAGAGGAAGCATCCGGTCAGCACGCGCTTGGACGAGTCTCTCTCTGGTAGCAGCTGCTTGCCGTCTTGAACCGTTGAGAAATTCTGATCCATCGTTTGTGGTTACACTGCGAATAAAGTTAGAGAGGGGTGGATTTGGGGGGGGGGGAGGGGGGAGGGGGTGTCAACAGTCACCCCATCACATCCCTAGCCTTTGTAGCAGCTGTGTCCCTCTGGAGAGGCGCTTTAGACTGACAGCGCGGCTGCTAGAGAGGTCAATTGTCTCGGTACCAGCTCTCCCACGGACCGGGCGATCCATAGACTCCTTGTCACAGCCGCCATCCTTGCACGAGAGCTGCTTTATATATTTCAAAAACGACGTCTTTGAAAAACTGATGCCCAAAAAAAGCCTTGTTCATAAGTTCCTGCAGTAGCAGTCGAGGCAGCAGACATTCTAGTTTGAAGAGGAGGAGGAGGAGGAGGAAGAATATTCCAGCTGTGGGTTTGAATAATCTTTCCGATCAGCAGGAGAGATCGTGCGTCCTCCTTCCTTTTTTTGGTCGCACGGAATGCTGTCAAACCCTCAGTGAAAGTTTCCCACTGTGTTGTTGCCTAGCTGATGAGGAAGCAGAGGCTCGGCCAATCATTAGTCTCATATACCACCTCATCAATAACTCCTATTGATGGGCTTTTCGCGCTGCATTTATCTGATTTGCTTAATGATCCTCAGGGCGTGTCCGTGTGACGTGGCGTTTTCTTAACATGTTTTTTTTTATATATATTTTTTATATTCCTTTGAATGCAGCTCCCTTTTGTTTCATGCCACTTTCTCCTGTCGACATTTCCATCTGATGGGTTGGATCCCCCCCCCCCCAAAAAAAATATAAATAAAAATAGACTGAAATCAGCAATTGAAAGTCTTAAAAGTCCACGTTCATATTGCATACACGCATAAAAAAAAGTCTAATTCATCACATGTGGGAACGCAGATCGGTGTGACAGGTCCTTTCAACATCATCTGTGGTTCCTGTTGTATTTCCGTTTGGCTTAGTTTTGCGTAACTGTTTCAGTGAACGCAGCAAAAATGAGCGCGCAGCTGTCATAAACATTCAAGAGTTATTGGCCACCCACCTAAATCTTTTCCGGCAGCGTAGTTCCTGTAGGTTGACGTCTCTGAAGCGGAGGAGCACTTTGTGATTATACGTACACGTACATATTTTATGTTGGAATTGTTTTTAGACAGCGTGCGCTCCGCTCCGTGGAAGCCTCGGGATCCGCCGCGACGCTTTCATTTGGGCTCGGAGATGAATTCAGTTCAACTCCGGACTCGTGAAGAGAATCAGTTCCCCCCAAAATCCACAGTTCTATTGCAAACACCCAACTTGTGTCTTGGTGCCGAGTGAAATGGAAGGCGCTCACCCTCTCTCTGCGCGCTCGGTCTTTACGCGCTCCTCTCGCGGCGGTCCTCAGGTGCGCGTTGGATTATTTGATCTTTCTTTATTCTGCTCATCCTTCGCTCAGTGTCATTCATTTGCTCTTCCAGATATCTGCGGGACAAGCTGGCCGACGTCGAGTGGGGTGGGAATGACTGCGGTCCTCCTCAGCCCGTTTCCGTGCGCGCTCCTCTCTCTCCGCTCAGCCGCTTGCCCCGCTGCTTGCCACAACTTCTACCCAGAGAGGCAGTGGAGGGTAACCCCCCCCCCCCCCCCAAAAATGTACAATGCGCACGGCATCTTGGTTTAAAAGAAGAATGTATCAGCTGTTTAAGGTTAAAAAAAAAACACATCCGTTTTAAAATGTTTACTGTCTGATTTTATCCTGCAAAGATAAATTATTCACACGAAACAACAACAACAACAATATAATGATGATAATAATGCCAAATTTATGAAATAAGCACCACTATAGGTTCTATTTTATGTTTTATTTTGCACCGTAGAATTAAGTTGTTGTGGTCTTCCATTTATCTGCTGCTTTATTTTAGACTTGACCTAGACTGACCCCCCCCCCCAAAAAAAAAACTCTAAAAGATATCAAACTATTGTCACAACCGGAAACTGTGACGAGGTGTCCTGACACGAACTTGTTGCCATGCAGGCACGCAAGGCAAGGCAGAGGCCCAATGAGGCCATCTACTGGAGGCAGGATAGTGGGAGATGGTGAGAGAGTGAGGCTGCATTAACGTCACCTCCATAGACATGACTTAACAGCACAGAATTATAGAGTCCCATGAGCCGGGCTGCAGCAGCAAGACCCATCAAGCAAGAGATGCGCAAGTGGCTTGAGATGGGGTGTGTTTGTGTTACCAAAGCGAACCTTATCATGCTCTTTATCTGCCTGGCCAGTTTGCATATTAACTATTTAGTGAGCTGAAATCCTCAATGGTCTGCTCCTGCGTGTATGTGTGTTTATGTGTGTGTGTGTATGTGTGTGTGAGTCTTGTTTGTTAAGCACGTGTGTTTGGATTTTGCATGCGTGCATCTGTGGCTGTGCGTGTCTCTCTGTGTGCGTGCGTGTGTTTGTGTGAGTAATGCATGTAGACAAGCCAAGTGTAAGAGGCCTGGCAGACACAACGCCCACATTTCCCTGTAGCAGAGAACCAGGGGTCACACAGACACACACACACACACACACACACACGGGCTCACTCACTCACAAATGCGCGCGCGCACAACCAGCCATGCAGGGTAATTTATATCTGCTCCAAAAAGCAAACAAAAAAGAATAGAATACAACAGAATCAAATGTAATAAAAAAGACAAATGTCTTTTTTTAAATGACTTTTTTCCACATAGATACACATGTCAGATGTGTGCCAGTTTCAAAACAGCTTTATGTTGTTTGTGTTGTTGCTTCCCATGTGGCAAAAGCCCAATAGATCATTTTTTTATATTCTTTTATCACCATTCTTTAGCTCTCTGGATTATTTCAATATTGTTTATTTGGATAATGAATGAATGAAGTATTTGATACATAGTTGGATTAATTGAAAAATAATTCAGCTATAGTGGTGTCCTTTCTGGGAATCCAGTCCGATTTGAAATGTCACCATCAGTGGAGATGCTGCATTTTGAGCCAGTGTGGAACTGCAAGAGATAAAAGCTGATTTTATGCATGTGCACCAGAATCTGCAAAGAACAGCTCAAAGATGAATTTCTGGCACAAAGCATACATTCCTTAACACATAATTTTGGCCAAAAAGCAAAACATGCTGTCAAAACTGAGAAGATTGGAATTTGTGTGGAGTCCATGAATCAAGTTCCCTGGGACAGAGATATTTTTGAGTGCATCAACCAAATCTTCATTTGAAATCAGTGTGGTAAGTTTGCAGCAGGGTCATTTTATTTGATATCGTGGGGGGGGTGACAAAAGTCCCAACCACAGTTTAAACTGTATGTTAAATTATTGCTATCCATCCATTTTCTTGACCGCTTTATCCATAATCGGGCTGCGGGTAGTTATGGAGCCTATCCTAGCCGTCACCCAGCTACAGAAAGAGCATGCAAACTCCTGACGGATAGGCCCCAAGTTGGATTTGTACCTGCAACATTGCACAGCAATGTAAATAAGGTAAGCGTTTAAGTCTCAAGATCAGCAAAGTCAATGATGTCAGCATGCCTACTTCGACTTGAAATTTTACTGTGTGGAGACATTGCTTTGTTTTATATTTCTTTATGTGTAGAATCGTTATTTAATGTAAGCAATGATAACAAAATAGTAATTAAACATAGACAGTCTCTGACCTGGCAACACGGTGGACAACATCATTTCAGATTAGCAGCAGTGAGGTACTGCAGAATCTGCAGGTCTGATGTCTCTTTATTGAACAAGCAATACACTTCGATTACATGCTGTAGTTGTCCCAGGCTATATTTGATGCTGGTAGGTCATAGGTTTTGATTGAATGTTGTATTGATACAAATAATAGCTATATCATATGTTTCTGTCCATGTAAATATAGCTGTAGATTTCTCTCTGTGAATTACCACACAACAATATCAGTAATAAAAACAGAACTGCCAGACGAGGGTATAGCGGCTTTTGTGTGTGAGGCGAGGAAGAGAAAGAGACAAGGATGAAGAGGAGATTAATCCACTGCAGAAATGACCTCCTCTCTCTAATTCTCTCTTCCCCCATTTTCAGATCCTCTTTTGTCAGTGTGACATCCATCAGATTCCACATTGTTATTTTGGAGCCTTTTACCATTGAACACTAAGCAGGCTCTAATCACACTACTGAGATTCACTCGTTATCATTCAGAATGCAGCTGTTGTGGTGTTTAACATTACAAACAGACCAATCAATCAAGACCTGCTTGATTCTGGAGCATCAGATTTGTTTAAGGTGTGGAATAGCAATATAATAGAAGCTTGTTGCTTCTATCTATAAAGACATTAGACTGGACAATTTAGTGTAACTGTTACATGTTTTTGGCGTTGAGAGGAAGCTGGAGAGCCCGGAGAGGACCCACGTAGACATGGGGAGAACATTCAAACTCCACACAGAAATGCCCCAAGTCGGATTTGAACCTGTGACCTTCTTCTTGCTGTGAGGCAACAGTGCTTACCACTGCAGCACCAGCATCAAATCAGAGACTCAAAAACCTAAGTTTGATTTAAAAATAAATAAGTAATTACTTTGGAAAAAGGCATTACTTAAAAAAACAACAACTTTTATGATGGTCCTGAAAGCTCTATATGGACTGCAATTTAATGTGAATATATATACACAAGCAAATTAGGAAAATATCACCACTCTAACAAAAAAATGCTCTTGCCTGGGTGCTGATCTACGTCATTAAGAGAACGCTGTGGTAGAAAAGTATTCACAGTAATCGTTCTATTCAGCCAATGGGCGTTACTGGAGGGCTGCTTAAACTTCCATTGAATCAAGACAAGGACTTTGTTCAGACCGGGCTTTCATTGTGGGCCTGGCTTGCCTTTTACAAGGATTTTACCAAAATTAAAGGAAGACAAGGCATCAAAATGAGCTGATCTGTTTCAGATTACGTGTTTCCTCCCACATGATTTCTCTGACTGGTGTCGCTTGATGCTTTAGCCTCACAGTCGTAATTTGTCATGCATTCACATGCTCCTGAGGTTTTAAGTTCACAGGAAGCTGTTAGATTTCAGAGACAACAAAACCCAATTTAAGGTGTGGCGTTGTGCATATGGGGCTAGACGATTGTTGCCAAAGGCGACAACACCACTTCAGGACTTTCAACCTAAAGAGCTATTTTTTTCATTCCTTTGGTTCCCAGCACGTTTTAGCGGGTTTCCCCACCCACAGGTCCGCTCACAGTGATGACCAGCACGGCATTCAACAATTCAAAATATTTATTTAACACTCTAAAAACTTCCTTAAAAACACTCTACAAACAAAAGAAAACAAATGAAAAGGAGAGACGAGGCAGTGACAGTCTACGGCCAACCTGCCTTCGAGATGGGGTAAACACAAACGAGGACGCTGGAGCGAGGGAGGGGAAGCACCTATATACGCACCCCCCCCCCAATCAGTGGTAAATGGGCCACAGGTGCTCCCTCCCACACCTGCCTGCCTAATTACATCCAATCATCCGGTTACAAAGGCTTTACAGTAATAACTAAATATGCTAAGCCGACAGTGTCAAGAGGGCCACAGTCTCAAAGGCCAGGCAGTCCAAAAGTGACAAGAACAACTAAAGTAAAAGAACAGTGTTCTAAACACCGAACCGTGACAATCTGTGCACAGCACGGGCGCTACGGAGAAGACGTGGTGTGCTTTATTCCTCAGTGACTCAATAGCTGTTTGAATTTTTTTCCCAACCTGCTGCTGCACCATTACCTTCCCTAATGCCACCATCATAACTTTTATTATTATTCCTATGACACTTTAATGGTCTGTTAGTCTTTCTTCTCTGAGAACCTCTGGGCTGAACGTTCCAGCTTTTTCCTCTGTGTATTTTATTATGATGATTGGACGTTAATTCATGTGTTGTTCCTCGCCTTGGGTTTTTAGACCTGCTTTATTAGAAACATGTGACAGAGCTCAGTGCAGGTCTTTTCATCAACTATCATGAAAACCATTGATTAATCTTCAGAGGAATTGTCATCACCTGTATGCCCAGCAAGAGAAATAGCAAACAAACTTACAAAATGGCTTAAAATGGAAAATGTTCAATAAATGGCTCATTTACCATCGTTCTTTCCAGGAAAATAAAGAATTAATAATTGTCTATTGAAGTGAAGAAATGCTCGTGTTTGTTCTGTATGTTGCTTCTCAATAGAAAATGTAACACATTTTATTACTTTTATGAGAATCAAACTGTAGTTGTAGATCAGACACAACAAGAATTTATGCTACTAACATCATCTCATCTGACACGGTAAATCTTGAAAGATTATTGTGAAAGGCCAAATCATTATGGCGTGAGACATTAGACAGACTTCAACATCTGATTCGATTCCTTCCTGGGAATTAGACGAGTATATAATAAGTATATAATAATTTAATAATATCTGCATCCACACAATGTCATCAGAGGCTTAGCACAGCTGCAGCTAAGATAAATAGTGTGCATGTAATTCAGGTGTGCCAGTCACTGACAATAGTTGTATTGTTAAGCAAATATTGATAATTGGCACTCCTAAATTAGGCATAATTATTATCAATTTTATGAGTTGCAGCTGCCCATTATTCAGTTACGTGTTGTTTTCTCATTTCATTATGAATTCAGTAAAGAATAAAGTAATTACAAAAAGAAAAAAGAAAGGCAGAGACACAACCAGAGAGGACACTTCAATGCTCTCATTACTGTCACTCACAACCAGAACAAGTGCATCCACAGTGTCTCCCAACTCCTGCACCTGTTTCACTTGCTAATAAAGCTTCTCCTAAGAGTCTAGTTCAAAAATCATCAGCATCCATTTGGCTTCCTGATTAAAAAGTCATAAGCAATTGAAACAGAGGAGATGCTTTCTTATCAGAAATAATTTAGTAACAAGTGTGTAACCGGTTGTTCCAAACAAAGCATACACTCCAACAGGAACTCTTTGTTGTTGAATCATTGGTTGGATTTTTTTTTTTTTTATGCAAATATGGTCCTTGAACTACAGATGGAATTTGGATGGGATACATTAAGTGATAAGCCCAGTCACCCAACATCCCAGGTCAATGGTCAGGCAGGGGAAGACCTTTTATTATCATGGATGGATAAAGATTGGTTTTAATGATATTATTGAATGCCCGCTTATAAAGGTTGAGGACCGAGAAATAAACCCAAGTACAATACAATAAACCACTGATAATGTTATCTATCTCTGTGCTACCTAAACTTGAGTATTGATTGATTTTAATTTACTGGAGGAAAATATTGTTAGGTTTTCCATATAAATCGACAAATGAATCAAATTATACTACAGGTTCACATTAAGACCATACATGTAATTTAAAAAGTCTGTCAAATATCTCATCTTGGTTTAAATAGCATTTGAATAATACTGTCTCTTTAGTTATGTCCTCCGTCTTCACTGATGAAGGTATATTTGGCTAGGGGCAAATGCATCCTGCCTGTGTCTCATGTAATATTTAATAGTTATCAGCCATGACCTAAACTGGGTGTGTGCAGCTCCACAACAAGCTTAAAGAGCTTAAAGCACTCTAAGTGGCTAAAAACACTGTGGTAAAAGCCAAGGGAATGTATCTATATAGCTGACTGGTAGAAAGTGAGGTCAAAAAAAGATGCAATATGTTCCTGTTCTAATTTTACTTGTTAATGCCTTAAACTGAAAGCTGATTCATTTGGAAGATGACAGCCTTATTCACTGACAATAACACTCTTCCAGCTGATTCATATGTATCTGTCCTACAATGTATGTGAATCTAATTGATAGTTTACAACATCTTTGACCGAAATGCTAATAATGTTTCTAGGTTTTTATTTTATTATAAAAAACATTCTTGAGTCATCTGTGCATGTGAGCTTAATGACCCTCAGTGTGTTAACTACTTGTCAGGAGGGTAAATACAGCACCTGAAATGCCCCCACCAGTCTGTTTTATCTGAGGAAGCCTTCTTGGATGCAAAGTGTAATGTCCTCAAACCTTGAATAATGGTCCCGTGGCTTCTAGTTCAAACTCTGGTGCGAGTCATTGCGTATTTAAGAAGACTTAGTCTGATTGTCCCTAATTGTAACTAAAGAAATATGAATGTGAAAAGAAACAGCAGAGAAAGGAGGACAGAGGCTGACGAGAGTACAGCACGTCACTATTCATTGGATGTTAAGGCGATGAGGTGGAAATGTTGCTTTTCAGATCTCAGTCTGTCTCTATTTTCAGCTCAAAACCATCTTAAGCCCACTGGCCAAAACAGATCCTCCTCCTCGGAGCACTCAGTGGGGAAGAAACCGAGTCCAGCATCTCACCGAAGAAGAGTATGCCATTTTAAAAACAGTTTCTCCGGAAGAAGAGACAATTTTGAACAATTACTGTTGGTGTCTTTCCTGTAAACTAATATACTTAATGTCAGATGCAGAATTTCCAAACCATCAGAGAGAGCGTTCCGATGCGCCACCAAATCAAATAACTCATTAAATATTAACACTCTCTCTTCCAAGATGTTTTCCACTGAATGAGCTCCACCAGGAGGATTTGCCATATGAAAATTCCCTCAGGATTTCATAAAGATTCAATTTTTTATGAAAGAGTCTATACATTTCCAAAAATTTGTTCGTTGAGTGTTTGGTGCATCATTCCTGCCTCTTTTTTCTGTAAATAAGTCATGTTGATGGTATTTCCAGATTATCTAATTTCTTCTTATTATTATGATTTTTATGATAATGATGATGATGATTAATATTATTATTATGTATCTTGATAATGGTATTTTCCATCTACCACTTTTTTGCATTTACCTAAGCATCTCCTTTCAAATGCCTCAATCCTTATTGTCCTACCACAATTATTTGATGATCAGTAGGAAAGAACTCCATAGCTACAAGTTTATCAGTGTGATTATTGAAAATGCAAAGTAAAACAATTCCATTAGCCATTTAGACACTGATGATGGCTGGGGGCATGTGGAATTCGAATTCCACACACAAGACGCATACATATAATAGCACGCACGTATTCTGTACTTCCAGTGATCCAGCACTAGACACAAGGTCATGACATTTTCATGTCAGGACAGGATGAAAATAGAAAGATGGCCATAATCTGGATAGGCTGAGGCACAATGAGTCATTGGGCTGATAACACAGACTGAATCAGTGAGCTGAAAGCGGAAGACAGTTTATTTGTGTGTGTGTGTGTGTGTGTGTGTGTGTGTTTGAATTATATCCGAGGGTTTGAACAAAGTGGAAGTGGGAGAGCTGATGCTGTCAGGCTTTGAGCGGGTTAGCTGCAGGTGGTGAACACTAGTTCTGCAGGTCCCTGTGCATCACTACAAACCTCTTCAACCCCAAACACAAGATAACTCAAGGTCCTTTATCCATATATTAGATTGATCCTGTCATCCCTGTCTCACACACAGACACACACTGTTCCCTCTGTCCTGTAAGTTTTCCGTTCTTACTCATACCATCTGTTTTTATGCAGTTCTGCACTAGAACATGATAAAGGAAAAACGCCTTTTTTTTTATCAGAAAAATGTAAAATAAAATATTCCTTGTCCTTGTGGATTTAACATTTACTTATTTTTTCCCTTCTTTATAAAGTTACGCTCCGCTGTATTGCACGGTTTGTGCTTTATATCAGTCATTTATGTGGATAGTGTGGAAATATTAGCTTAACATCTGCTTACTACTGACGTGAACAGAATGCAGCAGCATCATGTAACAGGGGTCTAGAAACGTACCGGTAGTTACTGCGATGCAGTTACAGCTGCATCACAACAACTGTCACAGCAATGCTCTGACAAACAGGAGAGGACAGAGACTGTGGCATCGTCCATGTGACGTGGCAGCGCCAGATTTTCCAGAGGAAAACACTGTCCTCTTGTGGTTTGGCAATGCGAGGCCATCAGGAATATTAAAGAATGTGCTCATTTGAATGGTAACAAATGCTTTCGATATAAGAGGGAGTTCTGCAAGGAAATACATGCTTGTGATTATAATAATTCAATTGCAAGATATTTGTTGACTTGAGCAGCAATGCTCTTTGAGGTATCAATCACATGAACCGTTTCCCATTGCAATAAATGCTCACATGAGCACAAAAGGTCCGGGTTGAAAATGATCCCAAATAAAATGTTATAGAGTGCACAGGTGTTTTAGGACTTTTTAAATGTAAAACTGGTCATTAAAAAAAGCATCTTTTTTAGGAACCACTGTTACTTGGGATTGACTGGCAGTAGTATGAAAGGTTGCACACAAAACAGCAACAATAATAATAATAATAATTAAAAGCAAGAATCACAACAAATGTTAAAATATTCATATGTACATATGTCAGTGGTGAAAGTTAATAATAATAATAATATATTAAATATAGAGGGAAAGTTGTAAAGTTTTCTTTGCTCCGATACATTTGGTCATAATGCATTTTATTTATCAAACTGAAGTCAGTGTTTGGGTGACGTAAGAAAAAACTATTTTCGAGTGGGGATTACCGTTCTGTCTAAAAAAGGATAAAAAAAATAAATAAATGTTATCCTTCCGTCGGTTCTTGTCCGACGCCCACAATACTGAACCCGGATGTCCGAAGTCGCCGTCCCTTACGTCACTTCCGGGATCCAACAGCGCGAAAAAACTCATTTGCGTCGCAACAAAATAAACAGTGTGGTGAGTTGAATGCATATGATAAATGCAGATGGAGGTAGTGTTTGCTCACTAAAAACTGTTTCATTTTGATCTACTGAGGAGCTCGCCATTGACAGCGACCGGTTACTGTAAAAACATCAACGAGCTAATCACTAGCGTTAGCTTTCTGAGTTGACAAACTACGTTGTTAAAAGGCAGTAAGACAATGTACTTTGAATGCCTGGGCTGGGCTTCCTTGTCGGCAGCAGATATTGCACATAATCATTCTAATGTCAAACTGGACCGCTTTCTATTACTGAGAAGTTGAGTCAATGATTACGGTACTTTTAGGCATAAACATTATACTTCTAGTAACATACCGAAGGCAGTGGCTTGAGCTAACTGAGGGTTAGACTGTCATTCAAGGAAAGGCAATGCCAGATAAAGGTATTTCCATAGCAACGTCAAAAAAAACAAAAGCCACATAAATGTGATCACGAAGGAATAAACAATTAAATAACTATGGCGTTGTTATCTCCATTGAATTTTCAAGACACATAAATGTGGCCAAATCTCAATATTTGGGACACAATGGAGTTGCAAGCAGAATAGACAAGCATGTTCAACATATGAAGGGAATAAAACTGGATACTGCTTTATGTTACATTTTGATGTCGGTGCTATTAAGCAGACCTCATCCCAAACGATCAAAGAGGTGCAGATGGAGCTCCACGTGTCAGTCATGCATTTAATTCAAAATAGTTTCTGTCCTTCAAATATCACTTGAGCCATTTTATTTTTTTTCCCCATAATGAATTCAGAATTTCAAAAATGTAGTTGTGAAATGTTACTTCTCTATCCGGTCAAGTGTAAGTCAAAAAGGGCATAATAAGGTGCGAGTGAATATCTGCATTTAAACAGAGTGAATAAATCAAATGTGTCATGGGTTGTTTTGCTTCACTAATGTGTCAGTATAAGTTTGAAGCCAATTCTGCAATATGTTCTCTTTCTTCCAACTCTCAGAAAGCAAAAATGTCAAGGATAGAAAAAATGAGCATCCTGGGAGTGAGGAGCTTTGGGATTGAAGATAAAGATAAACAAATCATTTCTTTCTTCAATCCACTGACTGTTCTGGTTGGACCTAATGGAGCAGGGAAAACGGTATGAGAGCATGAGAACCGGTTCAACCGTTATCTGGGAGTTTGTTCATTATGTGATTATTTTTCCGTTTGTTTCCAGACTATCATTGAATGCCTTAAATATGCAACATCAGGAGAACTTCCTCCCGGATCTAAAGGAGGTGCTTTTGTTCATGATCCGAAGGTGAGCTCAATCCAAATAATAATGGAAAGCACAAAAGTACTTCATGATTCAGATTTGTTGTGACTGTTATTACTCACTGGGCACATCAACAATGTGTGCGTTGCATTTGCTTGACTAAATTCACAACTGGGAATTCAGAAAAGGAGGAGATGAAAGAGAGAGTTTGTTTTTTTGAAGATGGGAGCCGGATTGCACCTTAGACAAGGACAGATTTATAGGGATGAAATCAAGACTGTGGCACCCACTTATTTTATGTAGAAACAAGCGGGACAACGAACTCATTCAATGCCAATTGATCGATTAGGTTTGAAATTTGATTCTGCCTCTTTTCAATGGCCAATAACTCCAGGATGAAAAATGCTAGGAACAAACTTTATTTTTTCCTGATGAAAGAATATTACCTAATATTCTGTGGGTCTTGAACCATAGGGAAAAATTAGCGAAGATTGCTGGCATTGAATGAGTTAAGGCAGTGGTCCCCAACCTTTTTCCTGCCACGGACCGGTTTCATGCCGGGCAATTTTTTCACGGAGGGGGGGGTTATATTATGCACTTGCAAAAACTATTAAACAAGTATTACACCAATATCTACTCACCATAAATTGTGGTCTCAATAATCGCTTCTGTCCTTCATGTTCATGTTTTTTTGTGTCATAAATTCCACATTCTTGTCTTTTAATCCAGAGTTCTTGGTCTCTATGTGCCGAAGCAGTTTTGAACCCTTCATTCCTCATTAACGAAGCTAATCAGCTGTTGATAAACCCGAGTTTTAAGTCTGACTCTTTTCTTGGAGGTCGTCGACTCCTCTCCTTCCTCCTCAGTTGGACTTTCCCTCTTAGCAATGAAGCGCTCCAAAGACGTTTGTTTTTTAACTTAATTTTCACTAGTTCACGTCTGTTTTTAGTAACGTATCACGTAAAGCATGTAAATTCACAGGCGAATGTTACGTTGGTGAAAATCCGGTCGTTTTTCAAAATAAAACACCTTTTAGACGCTAATAATCAATACAAAGGAAATTGTATAAATTAGTTATTCTTTCCGTGCGGCCCGGTAACAAATGCCTCACGGACCGGTGGTTGGAGACCACTGAGTTAAGGGAATGACATCCACTTAGTAGTATACGTTGCCCTACTTATCTCTCCACACCAAGCGCTCCAATGAACAGCCTGCTGAACAACTCGCCCTTCCATCCCTTCGGATTTCCTCTGCTCAGCCTCTTTTACAGTTAGTGTTCACTGCCAGCTCCCAGTGAGATCTGTAAGTGTGACCGGCTGACTCCGGAGAGAGTTCCTGCCAGTCCATAATGGGCTCTGAGAGCATGGCTGGCTGCATGGCAAGCTAGCAATCACTGCAGTTGCTCGTTTTCTGTCATATCAGGTTGGGAAGCTGCTCAACTCTGAAACAATTCCTGCTAAATTTTGTTTGCCTCCACTCTTTTGCCCGACAAACTCACATTTCCGTTTGTTATCGTAGCTCATCAAACATTTTAGCTGGATTTATCAAAGTGTGAGAAATCAATCTTCTCCTGATCCTGTCTGGTTAATTAGTTTTACTTTATATTCCGGTTAGATCTGTGTGGAACGATTGAACTTGTCTGACCGTTTATCTCGGGTGCCTGACAGACGAGGGTTTCCAGTCCTGTCTTTATGCAAGTACTCTCATGATATGTGAATCCCAGGACGCCCATGAGACTGATGTGCGAGCACAGATTAAGCTGCTATTCACCGATCTCAATGGGGAGAGAGTGACAATCCAACGCTCCATGTCCTGCACTCAGAAGGCTAAGAATTACTCCTTCAAAAGCTTGGAGCAGGTCATTACGAGAGTGAAGTAAGCCATGCTTTCAAGTTTCCTCCTCCTTGTTTTATGCTAAAAAAAAAAAACGGCAGCTGTTTAGTCACGCTTTAATTGTGTCGTCATCCAGAGACGGTGAGAGGGTGAGCAATTCATCCAAATGCAGCGACCTGGATCGGGAGATGATATCTGCTCTGGGTGTGTCCAAGCCTGTGCTCAACCACGTCATCTTTTGTCACCAAGAAGAGTCGAACTGGCCTCTTAGTGAGGGCAAAGCCCTCAAAGAAAAGTTTGACTCCATCTTCGCTGCAACAAAGTAAAGCCAACTCATTTGAACTTTTGTCTTTTCTGGAAGAGGCATTGTGTTACTCTAAGCTAAAAGCACGCGAGCACCAGGACAAACCTTTCTCCCTGGAGGTGACGGAGAAATGATTCTTTTTTCATTCATATTGTTTCTCCCAGATACATCAAAGCTCTGGATACGATGCGTCAGCTGCGCCTGAGACAGAATCAGACGGTCAAAGAGTGTCAGGTGGAGCTGCGCTACTTGAAGCAGAACAAAGAGAAAGCCCAGCAGATTGCAGAGATGGTTTCCACCAAGGAGGCTCAGCTGATGGTCTCCAAAGACAGCATCCAGCAGATAGAGAACCAGATCGATCCCTTGGAGGTTGGTCGAGGATCTCTGCTCTGGTTTTACATAGAGATGGGGAGCATGGTGGTGCAGCGGGCGGCGCTGTAGCCTCGCAGCAAGACGGTTCTGGGTTCGATCCCTTTCTGTGCAGAGTTTGTTTGCGTCTGCGTGGGCTCTCATGCGACCTAGGTAAATTGGTCACTCCAAATTGTCCACAGCAAATCAACATTCTCCACTTCACCCTGTCCTTTGCATCGTCCTCCCCAACACCAGCCACTCTCATGTCCTCCCTCACTACGTCCATGTATCTTCTCCTGGGTCGACCTCTAGCCCTGTTCCCTGGCAGTTCCATCCTCAGCATCCTTCTACCGATATAGTCCCCGTCTCTCCTCTGGACATGTCCAAACCATCCAAGTCTGTCCTCTCTGACCTTGTCTCCAAAACGTCTAACCTTCACTGTCCCTCTTATTGCCTCGTTTCTAATCCTAACCAACCTGGTCACTCCCAAGGAGGGATACGATTAGAAATGAAATTGTGTATTGTGTATTATTATTGTTTTGTCATGACATGACATTCAAGTTATTAGAGTGGGGAGGTGGAGAGAGAGTCTATAGATGAACGCAAGTGGAAAAAAGAGCATGTAATGCATAGTGATTAGCAAACGTTAACTGGTAATTGAGATCTGTTAACGTACATTATCATATCTGAATTATTACACAATATGAATATTTATATTTACATTATGGTTGGCATTAGCAGTTTTGTGATGCTGCTCTGACATTTAGCACTGGCAGTCTTTCTATCATCAACCATTCTAATAATTTTCAGAATCGACTGACAGATATTGACATCAAACTGGGGAAAGTGATGAGGCTGGATAACGACATCAAGGCTTTAGAGAGCAGGAAGAAGCAGATGGAGGCAGACAACAAGGAGCTGGAGGAAACAATGGAACAGGTAACTTCAACGCGTATCTAAACAAGTGTACTGTTTAATGGTGGAACAATCATTTCCTCAATCAAAGGTGGGAGAAGATGCGTTCCTGCACCAATAATACTGCTCGCGCTTCAAATAAATCATCGATTTTGGAAGGTACTTAAGATTGGGTTTAAAAAAAAAAAACAAGAACAACTCCTTAAGGAACAGATATGAAGATCAAAAATTAAATTGAAGAATGAAAATGATGAGGTTAAAAAGAGGACAAAGAAGCAAGCATCTCTCTTTGTCTCTGTTTGATGGTTTATTCATCTAAACGTCCGTTTAATACTACCCCAGACAAAATAATAATAATAATAATACTACCCCAGACTCCGCTCTGCGTCAGATGACTTTAGCCTAAACGTGAAACCAATATAAAGACTGCAGCTCGTGAATGGGGCAGTTTAAATTGTGTCATGACTGGCCTGTGTTGATGCAGATGTCCTTGATGAGTGTTTCTACTCGTCTGCCGTACAGGATCCAGGGATCTTATCCTTCCATCCCGTTTGATGCCTCTCAGTTATTGTTGGTTTTGCATTTGAAGCGCATTTGTTTATGTTCTAGAGAGTAAACCTAAATATGTTGCTTTTTTTTCCCCCTCAGCAAACCAGCCGAGTTAACAGTGTAGTGCCTTGGAAAAATTAAGATGTGCAAAAAATGTTTGCCACTTTCTTTTGAAATGTATTTCACATTTTTGTTGTAATATAAATTGGCATCGTGCAGGTGACTACCTGCACGTTGAAGTACTTCCTGTCATGTGCTCCTCAGCAATCAATCGCTTGTATTTTTGAATATTCTCACTGTGTACATGCAGTGTTACACCTAGAGTGGGTAAATGAAGTGTGTCTTTCATCCAGACCATTTTATAGAGCTATTGGTGCATGTATTCTTTGTCACGGAAGCCCTTGGTGAAATCAAACCTCTGACCCTAACAAGCTGTACTCTCTTCACGCGACAGGTATTCCAAGGCACAGATGAGCAGCTGCAGGAGGTTTACCAGAACCACCAGAAGACAGTGAGGGAGAAGGAGCGCAGGCTGACGGACTGCCAGAAGGAGCTGGAAAAAGCCGGGCGAGAGTGTCAGAGACTCAACCGGGTCAAGGCAGATCTACTGGTGGAACAAGGTGCGCACGCACACACACACGCACACACACACACGCACACACCAGCCTCACCAGTCTGTGCATTTGAGTGACACAACACCAAATGCAATTTTGCATCAATCAATCAATGTAGTTGCAAAATAACGAAATCGATAAGTGTGATATTCAGATCATGCCAGAGCCAATGTCTTGGGTCAGGAAGTATACAGAATCTCTGGGTTTTTTTATATCCATGTTGCACCAACGTTCAATATCAAGTGTTCTGAAGATCACTGGTAGATAAATATTAGAATCAGATCTTGAAGGCAGAACGAAGAACTGGCAGACATGGATAAATTGATTGAATTCCTGAAGACTATTCGTTTGTTAAAATCTCCTTCACTGTTTCCAGGGCGTCTACAGCTAGAGGCCGACCGCCATGCGCAAAATATCAGGAACCGTGACACTCAGGTGAAAGAAAAATTAGAGACTATGCGTTTGTACTGCAGTGCAACTTATTGTAATTGCATCCAGCTCTTATTCCACTGGAAGCTGAGTATAGACTGAATACAGTTTTTTTTTTCTAAAGGTTTGATTGTGTTTTTACATTTCTGTTGAAAATAACCCAAATATAAAATGTGAAAAGATTCAAAAGACATGATTTTAAGAAAGGCGTAGGCTGCACGTTAATTACAAGTTTCATGCTTCTCTCCTCAGGTTCGTTCTTTGTCGTCCTATCTGGAGATAGAAGGTTTCGACCGACCGCCTTTCAGAAACCTGCAACTTCAGAGCTTCCATCAACAAGTGACAGAGAGACTCGGGCTGGAAAAAGAGACCGTCGCTCAGGCTGTGGTAAGAAATGCTCTGCTTGCTTTCTGAAAATGAGTGTGTGGGGGGGGGGGGGGGGGGTCATAGCACGTCTTCATGATTTTAATTACATCATATCCTCCTGAGACCCAGCCAGTTAGCATGTCCTCTGTAGTGGACATTTGTCCATTACAGAGGACATGCTAACTGGCTGGCTGGGTGTCCCAGCGGGATATATACGCTGCATGCTTCATTCATTAAATGCTCTCATCCCTCCTCATTCATCTACTCAGGCAGACCTTCAGACAAAAGAGCAGCAGAAGCAGCAGTCCATTGACGAGATGAGGGATAAGAAGACTGGCCTGGAAAGCACCGTGGAGCTAAAGAAAGGCATGCAGGGAAAGAAGCAGCAAGAACTCAGGAGCATGAGGACGGAGCTGCAGAGGCTGGAGGGGTCATCAAGCCGACTGCAGGAGCTGGAGAGCGAACTGGCTAAAGTGGTGAATACGCACACAGTGACTCTAAAAGGGTGTGAATTTCAGCAGATTCATTTTGTGTATAAAGACATACGACTAAATTACAACTCTTTGTGTATTTTATTTCATTATATTTTTTTGTGTTTGTAATTTCTGTATTTACTAATATATGTACCGTACATTTTTTTTTTCCAAAATAGTGCCCCTTGTCCAAGATGCTTCTTTTTTTCCCCACTTATATGCCTTATGTTTAATGCACCACTCTGGGTGTGTGTGTGTGTGTGTGTGCGTCTCCTTTTCAGGAGTGTGAGCTGCAGAGTGCAGTTCAGAGCTCTAATGTGGACGAGCTGAAGGCCGAAGTCGTGGAGCTCCAGATAGAAAAGGCTGGATTTGAACGCACACAGAGACAGCTGGACAAAGAGATGGAGATTCTCAACACACACATCACGCTGCGCACGCAACTGGACATGCTCAAAAGGGAGAAGGTGCGTAGCCACGGTCACTGTGGGGCAGCTGGAGGTTAAACATTCTTCTCCTCACTGGCTTCCTATGTTTTTAATTTCACTTGTGGCTTCCCTCTCTTTCTTTGACTCTTTCTCCCAGATTGAGAAGGAGGATCAGGTGCGTAAGATAAAGTCTCGGCACAGTGAGGACCTGGTGTCCTTGCTGGGCCACTTTCCTAACAAGAGAGAGCTGGAGGACTGGATCTACGCCCGGTCGAGGGACGTCAATAGTACCAGAGACAGACTTGCCAAACTCGAGTTAGTAAAATAAATGTTGTTCACACGAAGAAAGAAATATGTTTGTTTGTTTGCTTTAAGTACATTTCTGTGAATTTGCTATGTTTTTGATTTCTCTCAGTAAAGATCTGGCATCAAATGAGCAGAATAAAACCCACATCGCCGCCGAGTTACGAAAGAAGGAGCAGCAGTTAAACATCGATGAAGAGAAGTTCTTTAGCGTGTGTGGCAGTCAGGATCTTGAGCAGGACCTTGGGAAATTGCAGGAAGATCTGGAGAAAGTCTCCAAACAAAGAGGTGAATTCACAGAATGAAACATTGGAAGGCACAGACAGCAGTCTGGTGAAAAGTAGGATGACATTTGGAATACGACAAAATACGTGTGTGTTTGTAGCCATGCTAGCTGGAGCCACAGCCGTGTACACCCAGTTCATCAGCCAGCTGACGGAAGAACGGGAGCCCTGCTGCCCGGTGTGCCAGCGAACCTTCCCCTCAGATTCCGATCTGGAGGAAGTCATCAGCGACATGCAGTCCAAACTACGCCTGGTGCCCGACAAGCTGAAAAACACGGAGCAGGATCTGAAGAGGAAGGAGAGGAAGAGAGATGACATGGTAGCGCTCAGACCTGTCAGGTACGAAGAAAGCAGACAAGACGAGGGACTGCTGTGATATCTTAGTGGCGCAGTGGTCAGTGAAAAAAATAAAGTGGCACATTTTAAACGGGGCTTTACTGTTTGATCAATAAAATAGGTGTCAGCTTGTTCTGCCACAAAGAAGCAGGAGTTCTGTATAGCGCAAGATAAGATAAGCGCACTATTAGGAAAGCGCCGACGTATCAAATGTTAAATGAGGTGGAGCACAAATGAACCAGATTAATGAACCATTAAGTGGTTGGCCTATTTGCACTACTCCAGCTACTGTGATGATTCACAACGACATTTTTGTGATCACAGATCTTTATATCAATTAACTGGTGTTTATTTCTTAATTGATTGTCGAGGAATGACTTTCACCCGTTTATAAGAGAAATACTAGTTTTATGACGGGCCCACTAGATGGTGCTAGTTTCCCAGTTATAGGTAAGTAAGTAAACACCCACCTTGTGGTTCAGAGGTATTATAAACTGACATTACCGGTAAGCTTTGTTTATTGAGGATCGCATAACAGCACTTCATTTTTCAGTGCTTTGTCTTGTGGCCGTAATCAGTAATTAGGATGTCGCTTTCTTTAAACCGAAAACAGAATCTGAACAATCCACTGAAATCCATCGGCTATCAGTGTTGATAAGAGCCTCGTGAGTCACCTTGAAGTTGTTAAGTGTCATCTGCTAATTATCATCAGTCAATCAATAAGTATCGGGTATATTATTATCTATACATTTATCTTAATTTTGCTGCTTTTTATTACACGTGATTATGGTGAACCCCCAGAAATGAAACTGAAATCCTTCTCAGGATTCTGTGAGTGTAATGAAATGTTGTGAAGCTTAAAGAGAACTCTTCCCTGATCTACATTAGGAGATTGAAGAAGAGGATTGTTGTTGTGCAGAACACAAATATAAATCAATTCTCGAACGTTTGTGAGAAAGAAGAGTGAGCTTTCTACTCTCTGTCCAGACTGTCTATTGTGCAGGTTCAGGAAAAGGAGTTACCCGAGTTGAGACACCGCCTGCAGACCGTAAACAGGGACATTGAGAAGCTGAAGGGAGACGTGGAGGAGCAGGAGACTCTGCTGGCTGCCCTGATGGCAGAGGAGGACACAGCCAAGGCCTGCCTACAGGACATCTCTCTCATGGACAGATACCTGGTACTATCCCTCTCCGTCAGTCGTATTTGTTTTTGCCGGTCACCTGTCTTTTTCAATGCGGGTAGTGCGGTTAGCAGGAGCTAACGTAGCAGTTTCCCACTCATCTTCATTGTTCTCTCTCTCTGTCACTGGGAAGCTGTCCGACTCTCCTCTGTAATACCTTGCGTTAGTTAGAACACACCTTTTGGTCCCGTATCACTTTCTCCTGCATTTCTTCACTTTAATCACCTATTTTCTTTCTTCCCAGTTGGATCTTAAAGAGATTGAGAGGAAAATGGATCAGTATGCAGCCAAACTCCAGGGAGTAGACCTGAGCAGAACCGTCCAGCAAATCAGTCAGGAGAAACAAGAACTCCAGCACAAGTCAGACACCAGTAAGACGCCATCACGCCTTTACTCATCTTTACCTTAATCACGGCGCTCTGATGCCAACAGTCTCAGACAGATTAATAATGCAAGGTATAGGAGAAATGATTTGGAGGTCCTCTTTAACTTTCCATGCCCTTTGAATATGAAGTGAGAATTACGGTAAAGTGGACATACAATATATGCATCCATCAGAGAAGTGTCTTTTCATTTGCTCACTCAAGTCAAGCATTAAATAACCTTGAAAGCAGCGCATTGACTCGTCGGCCATTCAGAGTCGCTTTTAAGAGGGAATGAAGTTGAAGCGATTCGATGTTTCCTGACTGTCCTTGACCATTTGGACGCATTTGCTATGTCCTTGCAAGCCTCCAGCAAGACGGAGCTGAAACGGAAACTGATCCAGGACCAGCAGGACCAAATTCAGTCGCTGAAAAGTTCTGCGAATGAGATGAGAGAAGAGAAGCTCCAGCTGAGCAGTGCAATGCAGAAACGGCAGCAGCTGGAGGAGCAGTGTGTTGAGTTCACCACTGAAATACAGGCCTTAACCAGGGAAATCAGGGTACGTTTCATTCATTTCCTCTCTCTACACATCGTATTTAAAGATAATACCGTGAATTTATGTACGGTAGCTAACTCATGAGTTTGTAGTGCCTTTTAAATATTTTGTCAGTTTGCATATTTCTTTTCCGTACGCAGACATGTACAGCAGTATCATTTTGGCCTGCATTTATTTCCTGTATGTTTCTGAGCTCTGCCATATACTAGATGTACTGTAGGCAAGTAAAATCATATTATGCATATTTAACTTTCATTTTCATTCATCTATTTCTCACCAGCATGTACTTCTGTGCTTTTTCATCTCTGTGCAATACAAGTTTGTGCTTTTTTTTTTTACCTTGTATCTTTGCCTTTCACTGTGAACAATCAGGACTCAAAGGAGCAACTCTCCCCTTTATCTGCTGCTCTGGAGAAGCTGCAGCAGGAGAAGCAGGAGCTGGTGGAGCGCAAAAGGCTGAGGCAGGAGGCGGGCCAGGAGAAGGTGAACACAGCCTCACTTATCTTGCAATGCTGAAAGGCCGGCTCAAATTCACCGACAAATGTCATCTCTCAGTATGAGGCTGAATATTTTAAGTATCTAGCAGTGATTTTTCCAAAACACAAATTTATACTTCCGCTCCTCATGATTGATTGTAAAGCAAAAGCAGACGCTTTTCTAATCATTTGACACGGACAGATCAATTCCATGAAAGAAAGAGTGAAAGTCATCGCAGCCTTGGACAAAGAAATCAGCAAGTACGTTGACGACGGCAAAGATGAATACAAAGAGGTATTGCGCTCGACCACCTTCGAACTTATTCCAATGATTTGTAATCGTGGCGAATTATTCAAAAAGTATTGAACAACTTTATCGACATTGTCTTTATTTTTTTTTTCTGTTGTTATTGTAGCAAAAAGAATCTGAGCTTCAAGAAACCAACACCAAACTCCACGAGGCGGAAAAAACTAAGGAGAAGATCAATAAGGAGATGGGGAACATCCGCCAGGACATCGATACCCAGAAGGTACAGCCTCTTGTGTCCGTCGCATCAGACATCACGCCGCATCAACGTTTGTGGTGCGTCCCTGCACGCATTTAAAATGAACACAGGACTGCAGCTTCTGCACATCGAACTCACGATTAAACGACTGCCCCCCCTCCCCCGAAGGAAACATTTTAAGACTTGCCCTTAGATGTAAGAAGTCGTTGTACAACTTTAAATTGAATGAGCTGTGCTGCACAGAAATCGATGAACAGTGAAAACAATTAAGTATTTACAAGATTCGTAACGCCTCTCGACACGTTGATCTCTAAAAGGTCTTCAAATTATTTTTTGTTTGTGTTGTCAAATTGATTGCAAGTTGCTGATAAATTTAGAAACTCCATAAATAAAGAGACCATATCTTCAGGGTGTATTGCACCACATGTGAGTGGTGTACAAAAAACCAACTGAACACACAAGGTGCTTTTAGTGTGTAATACAAGACTTCAACTACTTGTGTAATGCTTGTAGGAAGGGACAGACGACGAATCGCACACAGGATGCTGCAAAAACAACTTTATTGTTAGAACAAGGTTGAGTTTGGCCTTCAGCCGTGTTCATCCTGAGTTCTTCTCTGCCTCTGGTGTTATTCTTTGTAGCCCACGTTTTCGTCGGTCGTTTAATGTCACCACAGTGAATCACATCTCAGCTGTGCACTGTTGTTAAACGTCTCGTACTTCTTAGGTGCAGGAGCGCTGGCTGCAGGACAACTTGACCTTGAGGAAGCGTGTTGAGGAGTTGAAAGAGGTTGTGGCTCGGCGGGAAGCCCTTCTGAAAGACATGGGCAACATGCAAGTCTTGCAGCTACGCCAGTAAGACCCCACACACTGTTAATTAATCATTTGTTCGATGAGCGCTGACGGGCACAGAAGCCCAAAACCCGCAGAGCATGTAAGCGGCCAGAATGGTGACCATTGGTCAGGAATTGGCTCCAATATGTTCTGTGGTTTTCCAGAGAACGGCGAGAAGCGGAACGGAAGTTGGAAGACTTGAAGAAGACCCGCAGTATTAGTGTGGGTCGTCAGAAAGGCTTCGAGGAGGAGATATTGCAATACAAGTGAGATTTACATAGCTAGTATTTCGTAATTACCGATAGTCGTGAGAAAATGACAAATTCAAACACCAAAAATGTAAAGTTTGGCCTCTGGTTTTTCTCCAGTAATTTGGCTACTTTAGGATGTATTACTGCTGTTGAATCCGACTTCTTAAATGCATTTAAATGTTTGTTGTTTGTCTTTTCTTGAAGAACTTAAATTTTCTCTTTGTATCAATTTCTTGCAGAAAAGAGCTGCGAGAAGATCAGTATGACAAAGCTGATGAGCGTTACAAAAATAAAATGATTAAAATGAGGACCACAGAGTTGGTCATTAAAGACCTGGATCTCTACTACAAGGCCCTCGATCAGTAAGTGTTGTCCTTAGTTATATGCAAGATACACACACACACACACACACACACTCACAGTCGACTAAAGTGCTTTACGAGCTCAGAAGAACCAACGGTCCTTAAAAATATATTAACAGCAAGGCACACAGACAAAGTGCGACTGCAAAGGCTCGCCTCTGGTTCAGAGTCCTGCCCTCTGGTTCAGAGCCGTGCCCTCTGGTTCAGAGCCGTGCCCTCTGGTTCAGAGCCGTACCCTCTGGTTCAGAGTCGTGCCCTCTGGTTCCGCGCCGTGCCCTCTGGTTCAGAGTCGTGCCCTCTGGTTCCGAGCCGTGCCCTCTGGTTCCGCGCCGTGCCCTCTGGTTCAGAGTCGTGCCCTCTGGTTCCGCGCCGTGCCCTCTGGTTCAGAGTCGTGCCCTCTGGTTCCGCGCCGTGCCCTCTGGTTCAGAGTCGTGCCCTCTGGTTCCGCGCCGTGCCCTCTGGTTCAGAGTCGTGCCCTCTGGTTCCGCGCCGTGCCCTCTGGTTCAGAGTCGTGCCCTCTGGTTCAGAGTCGTGCCCTCTGGTTCAGAGCCGTGCCCTCTGGTTCCGAGCCGTGCCCTCTGGTTCCGAGCCGTGCTCTGTCCCATGTCATCGGACGACCCGGTTCATTTGATGAAATCCGTGCATATCTCCCCCACACCACAACAAGCCTCCTTCAAAAAGGAGGGGATGAAAGGTTTTAATTTATCAAAAGCAGCTTCAAAACCTGTTCAATTGAAAGTGAAGAAAAATGTGGGCAATAATGCAGAAAAGTAGGTCAGAGTGGGTGACAGTTTGTGTCACTTTCAGCATATCCTTTGTCATCCTGTCTTATCATGTTTGTCAGTTTTGCTGTTATGATGCATCCACCATTGTCTTCCTTATCAGGCACCTTGATGTTTTTGGCTTGTTGGTTAGAAGGTCAGCTGCGTCATGGCTGGGAAACCTTTTTACGCTGAGCAGTGACATCAATTTGCTTCTGATTTTTTTTAGATTAAACATTCCAAGAGAGAAAACCAGTGACTCTACTATTTGCTAACGAAGAAACGTGTGCTCAGTTCGCAGCACTAAATTCTGGGTTTGAACTTGCTGACCTGTTGGGCTGTTTCTGTGTGATGTTTAGATGCTATCTGGATGTATTAATCTTATTTAAAACACATCACAGTCTTTTTTTTTAATTTAAATCCTTGGAGCTCTGATTTGATTAAATCGAATCACAATCAATATACATTATTTGTGTTAATCTTGGAGCGTATGGACAGTCTGACAAACTAACTGAAGATGAGTGATAGAACCCGACTTCATCATGGAGTTGTGGCGTCATCGTCTCAGCCACAAACAATCCTATGATGAAAATGAAATGTCAGCAGATCTTATCTCTGGTTTCTATCTGAATACACTGAAAAGGTTTTGATATCACTCTGGAAAACTTTGCTTGTTGTGCAACACATTTTTCGGTGGTTCGTGGAAGATGACGTTTTACTGCGAAGTACCGCAACAAGCGCTGTGTCATTGTATGTATGTATGTGTGTGTGTGTGTGTGTGTGTGTGTACACAGTACATTGTTGATGGTGGATATTGCAATGACATCTATAACAACGTCAACCAATCCATGACCAGGATTTACTGAACCGCTAATGCTATGAATCGCGACACAATTAATTTGTGAAGTGCTGGAACGCGGCCCCTCAGTCAGACTGAGAAATAGAGTTGGTTAGAAAGTAAGTAAATCTGTTTATGTTCATGCTGCTCCAGGATAAGAAAAACAGCGGCTCCTGATTGCACGACGGATGAGCACTTTGAACTCTTTCAGATTTATTCCATTCAGTACAGGCATGAAATAAATTACCGGTATAAAAAATTAAAAAAATTACAAAGAACTTCCATGTCCTACCCTCCGCCCCCCTCAAAAAAAACAAGTATTTAAAATGTAAATACAAAACAAATCAGAAAAGATAGCTGTAAATTCAACAGGTAATGGAACAGGAAAATGTTACTTATTCTGAATTCTGAATTGTGACTCGTGTGTCTGAAAGGCAAGAAGAAAACTACATTTATTGTAGAATTTATTTTTTCAACTTTAAACACATGATTCTAAATGATAGGAAATGGTATCCGTGTTGTTGTTTTTTTAATTAGATTATATTACTTGATTTAGCATGAGGCTGATCAATGTAAAGCAACGGTAGCGGCGTTGGTGGGGGTGCTTTTCACTTCCATGTTCTAGTTTTGTTATGCTGATGCCTTTGCAAAGGGAAGACACCTGGACATTGCTTGGTTGCAGAAACACATGCAAAAGCTAGATTTGGTCAGATGAATGGATAAAGGCCGCTCTGCTCCCGCTGTCATCAATCTATCGACATGTAGGCTTCACAAGAAACCCCGTTGGTAATCACGGCAGAATTTACCAACCACAAGAGCATCTCGTGTGTAATAGATTACAAAGTTGTTCTTGGTAAAAATGTTATATCACATTTGTTTCATGTATCAGTATTTTATGGATTTTTTTAGAATTGCATTTTATAAAAAATATATATATATGTGAATATTTAGATAAATACTTTTTTGTTTAGAATGAAAGGCACATTTATATGTGCACTTTGCGACTGTTATCCAGCTCGAGTTCAGATAACCTCATCCTGTATCCTGCTGCTTTTTGTCCTCTGCGTTGCGGCAACACACGACAGTAAACTAACTTCTGGAGTTTGTTAGGTTTGTTATCAGAATGAGTAAACAGTGGATCGTGAACATATCTTCTCAACAACTGGCTTTGTGGCTTCATTTGCTTTTCTTGTCCTCAGAACCATTATGAAATTCCACAGCATGAAGATGGATGAAATCAACAAGATTATCAGAGACCTGTGGCGCAGCACCTACAGGGGTCAAGGTTTGTCTCGCTTTCAATAAAAACATCTAGGGTCTTCCTCATTTCTCTGCTAATCCCTCTGCAATCTGCCCCCCCCCCTCCCCCATGCAGACATTGAGTATGTGGAAATCAGGTCTGATGTGGATGAAAACTCTTCTGCTGGCGTGCGGCGGCGGGTCTACAACTACAGAGTAGTGATGGTGAAAGGAGACACGGCTTTGGACATGAGAGGACGCTGCAGTGCTGGTCAGAAGGTACCAGGATTGATCACAAGACATCTGCTCCATGTTTGTTATAAAAACATTAATTCTGTGTATTATTCTGAATCCATTCTCTCTGCCTGTGTGTCTCTAGGTGTTGGCGTCACTGATCATCCGTTTAGCTCTGGCAGAGACCTTCTGTCTGAACTGTGGCATCCTGGCCTTGGACGAGCCCACCACCAACCTGGACCGAGACAACATCGAGTCGCTTGCGCACGCCCTTGTGGAGTCAGTACACGCACATACTTTCATCATTCCTCTGGATCAATGTGTTACCAAACGCTGGCTCTAACGTCCAAGTACCGTAACCCCCACCTCAAGATCTACACATTAAAAATCCCTCATTTAATAACTAGTGCAGTTTCATATCTATTCAACCCATTAAATAGCATCTGCCTTAAGAAAATCAGATGCTAACACTGTGCCTTGTAGACCTTCATTAGCAGTAGTTACAAAGGTCTTTCCTTGAAGCCTTAAATATGCCTTTGTAGTAGTTGTTAGCAGCAAAAGGTTAAGTAAAACTTTATTCATAAAGCACTGTGTAACAGAAGACAGGCTATGATATGAAAAATAAGACCATAAAAAAACAAGAGCCAAACTTTCACCACAGAGAACCAGGGGATAAAACGAGCAACAATTTATTTAGCAACAAACAGCTGATAATACCAATAAACCCGTTATACAGGTTGGGATGTAGAACAGCTTCCTGCCGTATAGCGTTGTAGCGCATTGCTACACGCCGTGTACAGAATGATTTTCCAGTAGCATCGCTACTTACACTACTTTGTAATTTCTCTTATTGCATCCTGAACTACATGAATTTGACGTACAACTCAAAGTCCTTTCATCCTAGGATCATCAAGAGCCGCTCTCGCCAGCGTAACTTCCAGCTCCTGGTCATCACGCACGACGAGGACTTTGTGGAGCTGCTGGGTCGGTCCAGCTACATCGAGCATTTCTACCGCATCCGGAAGAACCACAACCAGAACTCTGAGATCACAAAGTGCAGCATCACCTCACTGTCATCCTACCTTCACTGAGCAGATGAAATAAATACTTATTTGCAAATACAATCATTGTTAATGTTCTTTTACTCATTTCGGGTTGGTTTAAAATGTATTTAGCAATTTGCATTTATAGTAAAGAAATGGGTTCTTAAAAAGTAGAATCCAAATGTACTTTCAGGGAATGCTCGACTTGTGTCATGCCTTATATTGTGTACGATTGTGTAACAATTGTGAATGCTGGAACGGACTTATTTCCACAACCGCCTGCTCTTCTAGGCGTGTTTTTCACCATCCAGCTGTGAAGTTCTTTTGCGAATACTGAAAGCATTCTGTGTTCATAATGCTTGAAATGTCCATGTTATGGTTGCGTTGAGATTATACAAGATGCCTGTTCTGTTTGAAGAAAAAGGGCAGTATTTGTACCTTTCCATTAAATTTGCATCTTTGCTGTTTCGTGTGCTCACGTTCATTAAATTCCATAAACTTCGTTCTTTTCACTTGTATGATGATGCAGGCATCTGTCGGTCGTAGTTTTGCTTCAGAGAAACATTCAGTCTTTGTATCATCAACCGCAGCAAACAGATCTTGTCTCAAACATCACAGTCATTTTGGTGATGAAGGGAAATTTGGTGAGAACGTGGGCCAAGCAAGTATAAATCTTGTGTTCTCAGAGAGGACTTCAGAATGAGCTTCTGGCTGACAGTTCAAGTGCTTCTTGATATTGCTTATAGAGGACATGGAGAAGAAGATGCTTTTGTTGGTATCTGTTGCGTTGCTGCTGGGCTGTCGAGCCATCGCGACGCCTGCTCATTCCAGACTTCACATAATCCAAAATCGCCTGTTGGACCTGTCTTCCAATTTCAACAAATCTCTCTCTCAGGTAAAAAAAACCATCTGATTAGAACAAATATCCTCTCCTTCTGGCAAGAGTTTATTAGTGCGTTGTCTTGTTTGGATCTTTTGATGTCAGGAAAAATGAAACTATATTTTTTACCTTTTTTCTTAAAGTTTGTCGAGGATGTGTCACATCTGGCTGAAGGGAAAAACAAATGCAAGGTGAGCATGTGTCCATTATCGTTGCTTCTTATTTTTAGGTTAAAGCAGCATTTTGACATGGATTTACAAACCTTTTAATTGATTTTTGAGCCTGGTTTATTTAATTTTTTCTGTTCAGGATATTTTTTTCTGTAAAGTGAGCGATATCCTGCAAGCCACCCTCAGCAAAGGAAAGGAAGAGAAACTTGTAAGGACCTTGCAGATATTTATTGATGCTAGAATTGTAAGTATCCTTCTGACGTCCCATTTGTCAAATTAATCGTTTGAATCTGTTTTCGCATTGCTGGGAAAATTCTATTCTAGTCATGTAGTATAATGCAGATCAATTTCCCGTCTTTTAGCTAAACTGTACAGAGTTACAAAGGAACACAACATCTCCGGACATCTTCAAACCAGTGTCGGTACTTTTGGAAAACCTCACTAAGTGTATCCGGAGCAAGAACTTGAAAGGGGACAAGAGCATCATTCCCTGACCTGCGACCGAAAGTCGATTTGAGTATTTTTCCAAAAGATTTCCATTTTTGCAATTTCCTTTAACAAAGGTTTCATGACAAATAGTATGCTATTTGAAATTTAGAGATTAAATTAAATATTTGTTGTTTAACAGGTGAAAGATTATTTTAATTGTGAATTTGTGAATGCTTATTTAGGATAAATTACAACCTCTCTGTTTAGCTGTTTTCGTCAACACGGTTATCACTTTAGCGACTTGACACAGTTTCTGGATTCAAACTGTGCTCAGTAGAAAATAAAATGTGGATGTCGTGACCCAGATCTGAGCACCATGAAATACAACTGCATAATTATTTATTTCACTGTATTTAACATAAATTAATAAATGATGGCTGTTTTTACATATTGAATGAATGAATATTTATTGTGGTCTTATCACCCAGCATTGAAATGTGCTTACAGGAAAATGCATTTGTAATTGAGTGTGCATGGAGATGCTACGTTGAGGGATTAGGGATAACTTGCACGCAGCGATTTAACAGGTTTTAGCCAATCAGAGTCAAAGCTGTGGGCCAAGCTGTCACTTTGTTCAATTCAAGTCAATTTATTTAATATCAGATCAATAAATCTATCAAGACCTGTGTGTTCTGTTAACCAAACATTCAGCTTCACCTCAGGTCAGCTGAGAAAGTGGTCGTGTGAGCGTGTGAATGCTTACGCCCCAGAGGCATGTAGGAAACACAAAGTAGATTTCAACAGGTGTCTGCTCTTCAAATCTGCTTTTAGAAAATAATTAGCATCCAAATCATTTAAATGTATCACTTCTTAATCAAATATAGCTTTTGATTAGAGAGAAATAACATATACATAGAACATTAAATAAATAGGCTCTAAAAAAGCAGATACTTCAATTAAACACATTGTTTAAAGGATGCTGCATTCATTTGTCAATATATAATACTGTACAGCATTGAAATGCAAGTTCATTTCAGGTATAGAAAAATACAAGTTTTTGATCACAAATGAAGATACTGTGTGGCATTTAAATTGGCAGAAAACACTAAACACAACATACTCAAGTCGGTGTGCTTTGTCAGGCTGGTAGCTTTTAACTCACACAATACACAATACAAAAAGAAAAAATATATATATATTTTTCACATAATTTAAATGGAACGGTTCTTGCAGTTGTCTGAGCGCTGCCTCTAACACCTTGTATCAGTTATATAATTTACTATTTAATAGGACCAGTTGTATGAGAGCAGAAATAACGATTCAGTTACATTTAGAAGTTTAAACAATTGGTCAAATATTAATGGCTCCGTAAATCATTCAGCCCCTGGAGAACTTCTTAAGAACCCCTGTTTTTCATGGAGTGCACTCAACCAGTCGGTGCAGCCCAGAAGTGCATTTTGTGTTGGTGCTCTCTGCCCGGCTGTAGTGGAGCTGCTTCCCCCGGCTGACTGAGGAAGTCTCCGAGAGGAACATTCTTCACCACTCTTTTCCCCTCTGCCTTGGACATGGTACCCGTCACTCAGTGATGTGATGCAATGTGAGCGCTGCGAGGGTTGGTGGTTGGGTCGGTGTGCGATTGTGCACCACTGAACCGTGGCGTCCTCATTACTAAATAAAGAGAAATACTCTCTCTCCTTTTCATCTGCTTTTGAGAGAGCTGTTGGAATATTCCATTACTTTGTATTATCATAGCTTTATAGAAGGACCGATGAATATATGATATGATATGATATTGAAGAACGGATAATGAGACAAACCTTTTCATTAGTGCATCATTAGACTACATATATGTTTATCATAAGAATAAAAATGCTTGAATTAATATAAAAATATCATGTTTGACTATTAAGGCATAGAAAACGAAATAAGTTACTTGTACAATATCATGTTAGCAGCATTTATATGTTGTATCAGGTCAACAAGGAGCTACTCGAACAACTAAAAATTTAATGAATGATAATTATAGTTTTTAAAGGTTTAAAAGTTTAGAAATACTGACATTTAATTCTTGCCACGGAGTACTTATGGGATGTTCCTTCTGGAAAAGGAACACGGCGTTTTCATGATATACAGAAAAACCATTATTTATGAAGTGTCACGTTTAGAGCGATGTCAGACACCTTGCAGAAGGAGCATTCAGAGTCAGATTTTCTAATGAATTAATTTCAAGAAATCCTATTTCCCGGTACGATCACATGACCTTGTTACAGGAAGAAAGAAAAAAATTGGTTATGAAATGTTTGGATCATGCCTCCCAATCCAGTTGGGAATGTTTGCAAGTATGCAGATAAGCTTGAATCACCTCAAGGCGATTTATAGAAACCTATTCAGCATCCTGATCATTGCTTTTCTACCTGATGTGTGCTCCAGCATGCAGAACACTGCCTCCCCGGATTCAAGTATTTGCACTTGACTTATTGCGTAAAAAATAGATTTCTTTAAGTAAATGATCGGTCTTATATTTAGTGTCTTAATAAGCATCACTTTGTTCTGTTCTTCTCCTTGATCTCTACACGCACTGACACACAGGCTCAACATCCGCTGCCTCTGCTGCTTTTTATTGTGTTTCTGGTATATTAGCCTCAGGGCTGCCTTCGGGCCATGGGGCCAGTGGGAACAGACGTGATGGGAGAGAGGCGGATGGCTGCGGCTGCCAGGGGAACTCCTTCAGGGGCCCCGCCGTGGCCCGGCTAAGTTTTCATGTCTGTCTTCAAAAGCATAACCCCTTTGGGAGAGGAAGGAGAGGAGGGAGAGGAGGGAGGGGGGGGGGGGGGGCTGTGGTGCTGCCATTGTTGTTTTCCTGTATGCCCTCAGTCAGTCAGCGGATCTTGGGTGGCAGAGCCCATCAGTGCTGAACTGAACTGCTTTCACTTCCTTGATTACATGTTTTTCACCCTAAAGACAGGAACCAGAAATGCAGAACATAAACAGAATTATTTCTAGATGTACTGTACTTCCATTCAATGTTTTCTGTTTGATGTATTTTTGAGAAGTTACTTTTTTTTTTTACTGTGTTACCTGCAGCATTATTTTGAGCTGTGGCACTGCTGAATGTTTCCACAGCCTTCGTTACATCCCTGGTCTTGGGGGGGCCTAGGCCTAATGCAATGGCGAGTACAGCCAGGTACACAGTATGTCAGAGAACTATAGTACGGATCATTTATTTTTGCATCAGGTTTGAGCTATGCCCAAAAACAACAGACAAAAATATTGCTTTTCAAATAAATTTCTCTGATGGAAAATAAAAAAAGTTAAATGAAAGACTGAGCTCCTATTAATTAAACAAGAGAAAACATCAGAAGAATATGTGCTTCTCTCTCCTACAATTTAAGCTGTAATAATACAAACATAACACACTCACAATTGAACAATTACTGTTTAGCACATGATCACAAATCTACACAGAACAGAAACACAATCGCAGGTAAACAGTGAGGACGGGGTTGACAGTCAAACGTCAATAGGTCATACATAATACATAAGACGGAGGGTTATAACACCTTTATATAGCAACATTAAAGAATGTGCATTTAGGCTTTTCTCCCATCTGATTTTGTGTTTATTCAGGATTTAAATTCAGTTGCGACTGAGATAAAAATATGCGAGGAACACACGATCACATCTATATTTTTGCAACTGAAACAGAAAGAAGATGCTTCTTATGAATTGAACGTGCTCTTATTTAAGTCATTGGGGCAAAATGTGAAAGCGATGATAAATTAACTCATGTTTCAAAAAGGCAGATCAAATAGCTAATTAATAACTAAACTATGCAAATGGACATGAGTTTGGATTGGATGAAGTCTCCATGGGCGGAACTTCCTCATATACCTCCTCTCCCTCCATCCAGGTGCACATTTGGGCCGACAGGGACGCACTCACCTGGGCATGATCAAGTTGGAAATGTAAAGATACAGACATTCAGGATGACAGACGAGGGATTTCATTTTCTTCTACTACCCTTTTCTTTGTGTTTCTCCCGATTCAAAAGTGTCCCCGGCTTCATCCGTCCGCTCCTTCTTTCCATCCATCTCATATTTCTGCCACAGATCTGTTCCCTTTCTCGACCGCGGTCGTCACCTCATACCTGCCTCTTTCTTTCCCCTTTCATCTTCTCTTGTTCTGGTTTCCTCTATCTCCTCACACTTCTTGGAGGGGATTATTATGTATGTGGTTCTATGCTCGTATATTCTAATCTGAGTTTGTGTGCAGACTGGTCCAGCTAAGTGCTTTGTAAAAAAAAAATATCACGCCACAGTAAGTTATTTCTGGCTGAGTTGATCTTATTTCTCTGGGCACTTTGATAATGGAGAGGATTTGAATAATGAATGGAGTGTATAATACTGTTCTTCAAGCCGGCTGAATCAATTAAACAAGTGTCTGTGAGTGAATTTCGACAAGGATCTTTAATATAAGCACCCTGCCTTTCAATTCCACTCCTTTATTTCTGAGAATCAAACAAAATTATTCCTTTCGCGGTGAAGGAAATATTGAAATAAATTAAGCTAGTGCTTTTTTTTTAATCTATGCTGAAACATTTTTATGGCTAGATGAAGGATCTTTCCCTCTCTCCGTGTGCTGACATCGCTCTGTGTGTGTGTGTGTGCACATCCCAGCAATCTCTGCATAATGCATGGCATGCTAGTAAATCAGCCATCCCGACCCCACAGGACGATGGCTACGTTCACACAGCAGGCTGAAGTGACCCAAACCCCATTATTATTATTTTTTGCACCTATATCCGATTTTTCATGACAGTCTGAACAACACAGATTTAATTTCTATCTTTGTATATACAAAGATTATATTTGTGTCCTTTTATTTTATTGTTATTTTGCATCAATTGAGTAATTTAATATTAGTTTTATTTGTATTGTTAAATGTCGATGATTTATGTACTAAGGACTTTCAATGGAAACAATACCGCAAGGGCTTTTTTGAAATGCTCCTCTTAGACAGGATGTTTGATTGTACTTGTACTGTAATACATGCTACTGTTTGATTGTACTTGTACTCTAACATTCTATCTAATAAATATATTCATCATCATCATTTCCCATCAAATTCAACTCGCACCACTTGGATATGTGGTCCTAAATCGACAGGTGTCCAATCATTGCAAAATGCGATTTATGTCTGAACGGCCAGGTCGCATTTAAGCCGACATCACGTCATTGATACGCGCCATACGTCACTATTGTGCGCCCATGTAAGCGGGAGGAGGGTGCGTTTGAAAACATTTCCGAAAGAAACCGCCGCACGTTCCTGGCTCCAACGCCAAAGAACAATAAAGAGCTTCCGAGCCAACTATAAGGAATCTTCTTAATCTTGTTCTTAAGAATATTAAGTTGTAAATGTGCTTTCTCCTGACAACAGGTTTTAAAATCGCCATTTAAACTCCACTGTTAGCATCCATATTTACTTCCGCAAACACTGAGCGTCACACACTGCGTGTGACGTCATTGGGTCCCGTTCTTGGAATTGGAAATGTGAACGAACTCGTATTTTTTTCATAAATCAGTGATTCAGTTTATTTGAATCAGTATAATCGGAAGTTTATACTTTGGAAAAACTAATACCAAACTGTACTTTGTGTGTCCTATATTATTTTATTTTTTTTAAACATTAGATTACAGTTTTCACTTCTCACTTCTCGTTAATCATTAAATCCACATAATTTCTGTGCTACATCATACCATGTTTCTATAATTTAATATGCTTAGTACAGCTTTATTAGAACTTAATCAGCAATTTAAATTACAGCACGAGAGAACTATAAAGTAAAATTAAAAATGCCTCCTATATTCATGCGCTACTAAAGATTTAATGTGCTAATGTCCACCACTGACGTAATGTGTTAAACTGAAATAAAAACAATGGAGAAAATATCCGTGACCATGCATGGCCTCGAGTTTCCAGAAAGTAACTTGATCTCACGGCGTGTGTGTGTGTGTGTGTGTATCTACTGACACTAATAGCAGGTGACTCATAGAGAGCGCAGAGCTAGCTTTCTCTCTTCTCTTTTCTCGTCACATTTGTTGCTCCAGCGGTGGATGAATTATTAAATTAAGGCTGTTTGTGCCCCCCCCCCCCCCCCCCCCCCGTTAGCATTCCCTCACTCTGTTCCAAGGATTGACAGCCAGTGTGTGTATGCGTGTGTGTGTGTGTGTGTGCGTGTGCGTGTGTGTGTTTAAAACCCTCCGCCATTTGCAGAAACCCAACGAGCGTGCAGATTAAACATAACACACGCACACACACACACACACACACACTGTGGCTCATCACACCTCCGTCATTGCATGAGAATAAGAAATGTACCTTTCAGCTGTTGCTGAATAATTGACGCGGCCACGTGACGCCAACGCTCACGAGCCTTCAGCTCAATTTACCAGAGGGCGCGTGCGTTCTGCTATCAATACGGGTATTAGGAGGATCAATTATTCAGGTGCTCATCGTTCTCTGTCGGCGTGATGATTTTTGTGAAGTTTTATTTTTACCATGGTGAACAACGTAAACGGCGACGGATGAAAGTGATTCAGTTAAAAGAGGAGGAACAATTAACATTTACATTTCCTCTCGAAAAGCGTATTTAACGCCATAAATTATAGATTGTTATTAATCATCTCTCAGCATCAAAGAGAATATTAATACGCGTAAGAGCCAGAAACGTTTCCGTGTAATTTATTGAACCCCCGACGACGGTCTCAGTGGGAAATAACATAACCGCGAGTCAGTTGATTATTATTAACATTATTATTATGATCATTTATTTATTATTATTATTATTGTTTAAATTCATGTTTAGATCATATTTACAACTGCACAAATGCAGCGATAATGTAATTTTAATTTTAAAAATACAAAGTGAGTATACGATTGTTTTAGAATACGCGGGAAATGTAATATTAAGTAACACAAACAACAATAATAATAATAATAATAATAATAATATACTCATAAAAAATATACAAAATAGAAATTGCACCCCATTTACTGAAATACAACAAACATTTAGTTGAAAAATAAAATAACTCGTGAATAATCTAAAATAATGAAGGCAATAAAATACTCACTTACTTCAACGTGGAAGTAAAAAAAAAAAAGAAAAGAAAGAAAGAGATCAAACTTTAAAGTCTCCTTTCCTCGGTTAACTTGTGTCCACCAGAGTTCCCAGTCAGGCTTCTACTCCCAGCTCCCCCACATTACCTCGTTTTATACCAATAGGCTTGTATAATTAATATTGCATCGTCATTACTTAATTATTTCAAACTCTATGCTTGGTATATCCCGGTGACATGAGGGCATCCATAATTAAAAGCCGCGCTAATTATGGGGATGAAATAGCGCATTAGCGCGTCCCGCCCCTCCGCGGTGTGAAAACGACATGTGAAAAATCCATATTTAATCCGGCAGAGTTTTGGGATTCATACATAAAACAAAAAAATAATTCATCCGAGGGAAATAAAGTCTGTGGAAAAACGCCCCACGTTTTTTTTAAAGTGAAATAGAGCACAAAATAAAGCTGCTGCTTCAAAGAGATATTTTACAAAATAACCAATAATTTATTCAGTTTAAACTTCACACAATTTTCTCCAAGTAAAATCAAATCGTGGAAAAAAAAAAAACTTAAATGAAGTGATGTTAGGTTTACAAATATCGTATATATCTGGGTTTTAACAGAAATATAGCCGAAGCTTAAGCTTAAATCATTTTCACACCAAAAATACTGAAATATAGCAGCAAAAAGCCACACTGATGTGTCTCCTGAGACGGTCTAAATAATGCAAGATAAACAGACCCAGTGTCAAACATTGTGAATGTGCCCCCGTTATGAATCAGTTATTACTCATTTCAGTGCTTATATGACTATTACACAGTTCGACAGAGGACAGATTCGTTTTTGAAAACATTTTTAAAAAAGAGCGAAAACACGTTTGAAGATAATAAGACGTTCTGCGCGTGAGAATAAAATCTCATCAACATTACAAAGAAAAAAATAAAATCTCTCCACAAAATAAATGCGTAAAAGTGAGTTTAAGATCCGTGAAACGAGACGAACTGCATGTCAGGGTGGAAAGGTTCACATTTAGTGCGCGCGAGATAAACATTATGGACAACATCAAACGATTCATGTCCCACATTAAAGGGGAAAAAAAGAGCGACGAGGGGGGGGGGGGGGGGGGGGGGGGGGGGGGGGAGGTAATCCAGATGCGATGAATCCCTGTCAGTTATAGGCTATTATTAATCACTCGATCAAAGCAGCAGCTCTTCTATCCGCGTGCGCGTGGATCTCTCAGTGCACCGCAGAGTACTTCATCCGTTTCTGTTTTTGCCGCTGGTTGCAGAACCACACCCGAACCACGTTCTTTTTCAGGTCCAGCTTCTCGGCGATGGCCGCGATCTTTTCCGACGAGGGCCGAGGCTGGATGGC